>NW_028232307.1:0-56645 GCF_054491065.1 Syngnathus leptorhynchus | reverse complement strand
AAAAGGCAGCTTGGGGGCTAGGGAGTATCGAGTTGATCATTATACATGAAGAAATAACCAATTTCATCGTTTGGTTTATGTTTTACACGCGTTTTAAAATTTTATTTGCCGAAATCGCTTTTTCTCGCCGAGATAAGCACGTTTTTCTGAAATGCCGCTCTCCCGTCACTCTGGTTAAAGTGTTAGGAAACAAAAAGGCTGTTGGAGGGCTAGGGAGTATCGAGTTGATCATTATACATGAAGAAATAACCAATTTCATCGTTTGGTTTATGTTTTAAACGCGTTTTAAAATTTTATTGCCGAAATCGCTTTCTTCTCGCCGAGATAAGCACGTTTTCTGAAATGCCGCTCTCCCGTCACTCTGGTTAAAGTGTTATGAAAAAAAAGGCTGTTGGGGCTAGGGAGTATCGAGTTGATCATTATACATGAAGAAATAACCAATTTCATCGTTTGGTTTATGTTTTACACGCGTTTTAAATTTTATTGCCGAAATCGCTTTTTCTCGCCGAGATAAGCACGTTTTCTGAAATGCCGCTCTCCCGTCACTCTGGTTAAAGTGTTATGAAAAAAAAGGCTGTTGGGGGCTAGGGAGTATCGAGTTGATCATTATACATGAAGAAATAACCAATTTCATCGTTTGGTTTATGTTTTACACGCTGTTTTAAATTTTATTGCCGAAATCGCTTTTTCTCGCCGAGATAAGCACGTTTTCTGAAATGCCGCTCTCCCCGTCACTCTGGTTAAAGTGTTATGAAAAAAAAGGCTGTTGGGGCTAGGGAGTATCGAGTTGATCATTATACATGAAGAAATAACCAATTTCATCGTTTGGTTTATGTTTTACACGCGTTTTAAATTTTATTGCCGAAATCGCTTTTTCTCGCCGAGATAAGCACGTTTTCTGAAATGCCGCTCTCCCCGTCACTCTGGTTAAAGTGTTATGAAAAAAAGGCTGTTGGGGGCTAGGGAGTATCGAGTTGATCATTATACATGAAGAAATAACCAATTTCAATCGTTTGGTTTATGTTTTACACGCGTTTTAAATTTTATTGCCGAAATCCGCTTTTTCTCGCCCAGATAAGCACGTTTCTGAAATCCCGCCTCTCCCGTCACTCTGGTTAAAGTGTTATGAAAAAAAAGGCTGTTGGGGGCTAGGGAGTATCGAGTTGATCATTATACATGAAGAAATAACCAATTTCAATCGTTTGGGTTTTATGTTTTACACGTGTTTTAAATTTTATTGCCGAAATCGCTTTTTCTCGCCGAGATAAGCACGTTTCTGAAATGCCGCTCTCCCCGTCACTCTGGTTAAAGTGTTATGAAAAAAAAGGCTGTTGGGGGCTAGGGAGTATCGAGTGATCATTATACATGAAGAAATAACCAATTTCATCGTTTGGTTTATGTTTTACACGCGTTTTAATTTTATTGCCGAAATCGCTTTTTCTCGCCGAGATAAGCACGTTTTCTGAAATGCCGCTCTCCCAACACTCTGGTTAAAGTGTTATGAAAAAAAAGGCTGTTGGGGGCTAGGGAGTATCGAGTTGATCATTATACATGAAGAAATAACCAATTTCATCGTTTGGTTGATGTTTTACACGCGTTTTAAATTTTATTGCCGAAAATCGCTTTTTCTCGCCGAGATAAGCAACGTTTTCTGAAATGCCGCTCCTCCCGTCACTCTGGTTAAAGTGTTGTGAAAAAAAGGCTGTTGGGGGCTAGGGAGTATCGAGTTGATCATTATACATGAAGAAATAACCAATTTCATCGTTTGGTTTAATGTTTTACACGCGTTTTAAGTTTTATTGCCGAAATCGCTTTTTCTCGCCGAGATAAGCACGTTTTCTGAAATGCCGCTCTCACCCGTCACTCTGGTTAAAGTGTTATGAAAAAAAAGGCTGTTGGGGGCTAGGGGAGTATCGAGTTGATCATTATACAAGAAGAAATAACCAATTTCCATCGTTTGGTTTATGTTTTACACGCGTTTTAAATTTTATTGCCAAAATCGCTTTTTCTCGCCGAGATAAGCACGTTTTCTGAAATGCCGCTCTCCCGTCACTCTGGTTAAAGTGTTATGAAAAAAAAGGCTGTTGGGGGCTAGGGAGTATCGAGTTGATCATTATACATGAAAAAATAACCAATTTCATCGTTTGGTTTATGTTTTACACGCGTTTTAAATTTTATTGCCGAAATCCGCTTTTTCTCGCCGAGATAAGCACGTTTTCTGAAATGCCGCTCTCCCCGTCACTCTGGTTAAAGTGTTATGAAAAAAAAGGCTGTTGGGGGCTAGGGAGTATCGAGTTGATCATTATACATGAAGAAATAACCAATTTCATCGTTTGGTTTATGTTTTACACGCATTTTAAATTTTATTGCCGAAATCGCTTTTTCTCGCCGAGATAAGCACGTTTTCTGAAATGCCGCTCTCCCGTCACTCTGGTTAAGTGTTATGAAAAAAAAGGCTGTTGGGGGCTAGGGAGTATCGAGTTGATCATTATACATGAAGAAATAACCAATTTCATCGTTTGGTTTATGTTTACACGCGTTTTAAATTTTATTGCCGAAATCGCTTTTCTCTCGCCGAGATAAGCACGTTTTCTGAAATGCCGCTCTCCCGTCACTCTGGTTAAAGTGTTATGAAAAAAAAGGCTGTTGGGGGCTAGGGAGTATCGAGTTGATCATTATACATGAAGAAATAACCAATTTCATCGTTTGGTTTATGTTTTACACGCGTTTTAAATTTTATTGCCGAAATCGCTTTTTCTCGCCGAGATAAGCACGTTTCTGAAATGCCGCTCTCCCCGTCACTCTGGTTAAAGTGTTATGAAAAAAAAAGGGCTGTTGGGGGCTAGGGAGTATCGAGTTGATCATTATACATGAAGAAATAACCAATTTCATCGTTTGGTTTATGTTTTACACGCGTTTTAAATTTTATTGCCGAAATCGCTTTTTCTCGCCGAGATAAGCACGTTTTCTGAAATGCCGCTCTCCCCGTCACTCTGGTTAAAGTGTTATGAAAAAAAAAGGCTGTTGGGGGCTAGGGAGTATCGAGTTGATCATTATACATGAAGAAATAACCAATTTCATCGTTTGGTTTATGTTTTACACGCGTTTTAAATTTTATTGCCGAAATCGCTTTTTCTCGCCGAGATAAGCACGTTTTCTGAAATGCCGCTCTCCCGTCACTCTGGTTAAAGTGTTATGAAAAAAAAAGGGCTGTTGGGGGCTAGGGAGTATCGAGTTGATCATTATACATGAAGAAATAACCAATTTCATCGTTTGGTTTATGTTTTACACGCGTTTTAAATTTGATTGCCGAAATCGCTTTTTCTCGCCGAGATAAGCACGTTTTCTGAAATGCCGCTCTCCCCCGTCACTCTGGTTTAAAGTGTTATGAAAAAAAAAGGCTGTTGGGGGCTAGGGAGTATCGAGTTGATCATTATACATGAAGAAATAACCAATTTCATCGTTTGGTTTATGTTTTACACGCGTTTTAAATTTTATTGCCGAAATCGCTTTTTCTCGCCGAGATAAGCACGTTTTCTGAAATGCCACTCTCCCGTCACTCTGGTTAAAGTGTTATGAAAAAAAAAGGCTGTTGGGGGCTAGGGAGGATCGAGTTGATCATTATACATGAAGAAATAACCAATTTCATCGTTTGGTTTATGTTTTACACGCGTTTTAAATTTTATTGCCGAAATCGCTTTTTCTCGCCGAGATAAGCACGTTTTCTGAAATGCCGCTCTCCCGTCACTCTGGTTAAAGTGTTATGAAAAAAAAGGCTGTTGGGGGCTAGGGAGTATCGAGTTGATCATTATACATGAAGAAATAACCAATTTCATCGTTTGGTTTATGTTTTACACGCGTTTTAAATTTTATTGCCGAAATCGCTTTTTCTCGCCGAGATAAGCACGTTTTCTGAAATGCCGCTCTCCCGTCACTCTGGTTAAAGTGTTATGAAAAAAAAGGCTGTTGGGGGCTAGGGAGTGATCGAGTTGATCATTATACATGAAGAAATAACCAATTTCATCGTTTGGTTTATGTTTTACACGCGTTTTAAATTTTATTGCCGAAATCGCTTTTTCTCGCCGAGATAAGCACGTTTTCTGAAATGCCGCTCTCCCGTCACTCTGGTTAAAGTGTTATGAAAAAAAAGGCTGTTGGGGGCTAGGGAGTATCGAGTTGATCATTATACATGAAGAAATAACCAATTTCATCGTTTGGTTTATGTTTTACACGCGTTTTAAATTTTATTGCCGAAATCGCTTTTTCTCGCCGAGATAAGCACGTTTTCTGAAATGCCGCTCTCCCGTCACTCTGGTTAAAGTGTTATGAAAAAAAAGGCTGTTGGGGGCTAGGGAGTATCGAGTTGATCATTATACATGAAGAAATAACCAATTTCATCGTTTGGTTTATGTTTTACACGCGTTTTAAATTTTATTGCCGAAATCGCTTTTTCTCGCCGAGATAAGCACGTTTTCTGAAATGCCGCTCTCCCGTCACTCTGGTTAAAGTGTTATGAAAAAAAAGGCTGTTGGGGGCTAGGGAGTATCGAGTTGATCATTATACATGAAGAAATAACCAATTTCATCGTTTGGTTTATGTTTTACACGCGTTTTAAATTTTATTGCCGAAATCGCTTTTTCTCGCCGAGATAAGCACGTTTTCTGAAATGCCGCTCTCCCGTCACTCTGGTTAAAGTGTTATGAAAAAAAAGGCTGTTGGGGGCTAGGGAGTATCGAGTTGATCATTATACATGAAGAAATAACCAATTTCATCGTTTGGTTTATGTTTTACACGCGTTTTAAATTTTATTGCCGAAATCGCTTTTTCTCGCCGAGATAAGCACGTTTTCTGAAATGCCGCTCTCCCGTCACTCTGGTTAAAGTGTTATGAAAAAAAAGGCTGTTGGGGGCTAGGGAGTATCGAGTTGATCATTATACATGAAGAAATAACCAATTTCATCGTTTGGTTTATGTTTTACACGCGTTTTAAATTTTATTGCCGAAATCGCTTTTTCTCGCCGAGATAAGCACGTTTTCTGAAATGCCGCTCTCCCGTCACTCTGGTTAAAGTGTTATGAAAAAAAAGGCTGTTGGGGGCTAGGGAGTATCGAGTTGATCATTATACATGAAGAAATAACCAATTTCATCGTTTGGTTTATGTTTTACACGCGTTTTAAATTTTATTGCCGAAATCGCTTTTTCTCGCCGAGATAAGCACGTTTTCTGAAATGCCGCTCTCCCGTCACTCTGGTTAAAGTGTTATGAAAAAAAAGGCTGTTGGGGGCTAGGGAGTATCGAGTTGATCATTATACATGAAGAAATAACCAATTTCATCGTTTGGTTTATGTTTTACACGCGTTTTAAATTTTATTGCCGAAATCGCTTTTTCTCGCCGAGATAAGCACGTTTTCTGAAATGCCGCTCTCCCGTCACTCTGGTTAAAGTGTTATGAAAAAAAAGGCTGTTGGGGGCTAGGGAGTATCGAGTTGATCATTATACATGAAGAAATAACCAATTTCATCGTTTGGTTTATGTTTTACACGCGTTTTAAATTTTATTGCCGAAATCGCTTTTTCTCGCCGAGATAAGCACGTTTTCTGAAATGCCGCTCTCCCGTCACTCTGGTTAAAGTGTTATGAAAAAAAAGGCTGTTGGGGGCTAGGGAGTATCGAGTTGATCATTATACATGAAGAAATAACCAATTTCATCGTTTGGTTTATGTTTTACACGCGTTTTAAATTTTATTGCCGAAATCGCTTTTTCTCGCCGAGATAAGCACGTTTTCTGAAATGCCGCTCTCCCGTCACTCTGGTTAAAGTGTTATGAAAAAAAAGGCTGTTGGGGGCTAGGGAGTATCGAGTTGATCATTATACATGAAGAAATAACCAATTTCATCGTTTGGTTTATGTTTTACACGCGTTTTAAATTTTATTGCCGAAATCGCTTTTTCTCGCCGAGATAAGCACGTTTTCTGAAATGCCGCTCTCCCGTCACTCTGGTTAAAGTGTTATGAAAAAAAAGGCTGTTGGGGGCTAGGGAGTATCGAGTTGATCATTATACATGAAGAAATAACCAATTTCATCGTTTGGTTTATGTTTTACACGCGTTTTAAATTTTATTGCCGAAATCGCTTTTTCTCGCCGAGATAAGCACGTTTTCTGAAATGCCGCTCTCCCGTCACTCTGGTTAAAGTGTTATGAAAAAAAAGGCTGTTGGGGGCTAGGGAGTATCGAGTTGATCATTATACATGAAGAAATAACCAATTTCATCGTTTGGTTTATGTTTTACACGCGTTTTAAATTTTATTGCCGAAATCGCTTTTTCTCGCCGAGATAAGCACGTTTTCTGAAATGCCGCTCTCCCGTCACTCTGGTTAAAGTGTTATGAAAAAAAAGGCTGTTGGGGGCTAGGGAGTATCGAGTTGATCATTATACATGAAGAAATAACCAATTTCATCGTTTGGTTTATGTTTTACACGCGTTTTAAATTTTATTGCCGAAATCGCTTTTTCTCGCCGAGATAAGCACGTTTTCTGAAATGCCGCTCTCCCGTCACTCTGGTTAAAGTGTTATGAAAAAAAAGGCTGTTGGGGGCTAGGGAGTATCGAGTTGATCATTATACATGAAGAAATAACCAATTTCATCGTTTGGTTTATGTTTTACACGCGTTTTAAATTTTATTGCCGAAATCGCTTTTTCTCGCCGAGATAAGCACGTTTTCTGAAATGCCGCTCTCCCGTCACTCTGGTTAAAGTGTTATGAAAAAAAAGGCTGTTGGGGGCTAGGGAGTATCGAGTTGATCATTATACATGAAGAAATAACCAATTTCATCGTTTGGTTTATGTTTTACACGCGTTTTAAATTTTATTGCCGAAATCGCTTTTTCTCGCCGAGATAAGCACGTTTTCTGAAATGCCGCTCTCCCGTCACTCTGGTTAAAGTGTTATGAAAAAAAAGGCTGTTGGGGGCTAGGGAGTATCGAGTTGATCATTATACATGAAGAAATAACCAATTTCATCGTTTGGTTTATGTTTTACACGCGTTTTAAATTTTATTGCCGAAATCGCTTTTTCTCGCCGAGATAAGCACGTTTTCTGAAATGCCGCTCTCCCGTCACTCTGGTTAAAGTGTTATGAAAAAAAAGGCTGTTGGGGGCTAGGGAGTATCGAGTTGATCATTATACATGAAGAAATAACCAATTTCATCGTTTGGTTTATGTTTTACACGCGTTTTAAATTTTATTGCCGAAATCGCTTTTTCTCGCCGAGATAAGCACGTTTTCTGAAATGCCGCTCTCCCGTCACTCTGGTTAAAGTGTTATGAAAAAAAAGGCTGTTGGGGGCTAGGGAGTATCGAGTTGATCATTATACATGAAGAAATAACCAATTTCATCGTTTGGTTTATGTTTTACACGCGTTTTAAATTTTATTGCCGAAATCGCTTTTTCTCGCCGAGATAAGCACGTTTTCTGAAATGCCGCTCTCCCGTCACTCTGGTTAAAGTGTTATGAAAAAAAAGGCTGTTGGGGGCTAGGGAGTATCGAGTTGATCATTATACATGAAGAAATAACCAATTTCATCGTTTGGTTTATGTTTTACACGCGTTTTAAATTTTATTGCCGAAATCGCTTTTTCTCGCCGAGATAAGCACGTTTTCTGAAATGCCGCTCTCCCGTCACTCTGGTTAAAGTGTTATGAAAAAAAAGGCTGTTGGGGGCTAGGGAGTATCGAGTTGATCATTATACATGAAGAAATAACCAATTTCATCGTTTGGTTTATGTTTTACACGCGTTTTAAATTTTATTGCCGAAATCGCTTTTTCTCGCCGAGATAAGCACGTTTTCTGAAATGCCGCTCTCCCGTCACTCTGGTTAAAGTGTTATGAAAAAAAAGGCTGTTGGGGGCTAGGGAGTATCGAGTTGATCATTATACATGAAGAAATAACCAATTTCATCGTTTGGTTTATGTTTTACACGCGTTTTAAATTTTATTGCCGAAATCGCTTTTTCTCGCCGAGATAAGCACGTTTTCTGAAATGCCGCTCTCCCGTCACTCTGGTTAAAGTGTTATGAAAAAAAAGGCTGTTGGGGGCTAGGGAGTATCGAGTTGATCATTATACATGAAGAAATAACCAATTTCATCGTTTGGTTTATGTTTTACACGCGTTTTAAATTTTATTGCCGAAATCGCTTTTTCTCGCCGAGATAAGCACGTTTTCTGAAATGCCGCTCTCCCGTCACTCTGGTTAAAGTGTTATGAAAAAAAAGGCTGTTGGGGGCTAGGGAGTATCGAGTTGATCATTATACATGAAGAAATAACCAATTTCATCGTTTGGTTTATGTTTTACACGCGTTTTAAATTTTATTGCCGAAATCGCTTTTTCTCGCCGAGATAAGCACGTTTTCTGAAATGCCGCTCTCCCGTCACTCTGGTTAAAGTGTTATGAAAAAAAAGGCTGTTGGGGGCTAGGGAGTATCGAGTTGATCATTATACATGAAGAAATAACCAATTTCATCGTTTGGTTTATGTTTTACACGCGTTTTAAATTTTATTGCCGAAATCGCTTTTTCTCGCCGAGATAAGCACGTTTTCTGAAATGCCGCTCTCCCGTCACTCTGGTTAAAGTGTTATGAAAAAAAAGGCTGTTGGGGGCTAGGGAGTATCGAGTTGATCATTATACATGAAGAAATAACCAATTTCATCGTTTGGTTTATGTTTTACACGCGTTTTAAATTTTATTGCCGAAATCGCTTTTTCTCGCCGAGATAAGCACGTTTTCTGAAATGCCGCTCTCCCGTCACTCTGGTTAAAGTGTTATGAAAAAAAAGGCTGTTGGGGGCTAGGGAGTATCGAGTTGATCATTATACATGAAGAAATAACCAATTTCATCGTTTGGTTTATGTTTTACACGCGTTTTAAATTTTATTGCCGAAATCGCTTTTTCTCGCCGAGATAAGCACGTTTTCTGAAATGCCGCTCTCCCGTCACTCTGGTTAAAGTGTTATGAAAAAAAAGGCTGTTGGGGGCTAGGGAGTATCGAGTTGATCATTATACATGAAGAAATAACCAATTTCATCGTTTGGTTTATGTTTTACACGCGTTTTAAATTTTATTGCCGAAATCGCTTTTTCTCGCCGAGATAAGCACGTTTTCTGAAATGCCGCTCTCCCGTCACTCTGGTTAAAGTGTTATGAAAAAAAAGGCTGTTGGGGGCTAGGGAGTATCGAGTTGATCATTATACATGAAGAAATAACCAATTTCATCGTTTGGTTTATGTTTTACACGCGTTTTAAATTTTATTGCCGAAATCGCTTTTTCTCGCCGAGATAAGCACGTTTTCTGAAATGCCGCTCTCCCGTCACTCTGGTTAAAGTGTTATGAAAAAAAAGGCTGTTGGGGGCTAGGGAGTATCGAGTTGATCATTATACATGAAGAAATAACCAATTTCATCGTTTGGTTTATGTTTTACACGCGTTTTAAATTTTATTGCCGAAATCGCTTTTTCTCGCCGAGATAAGCACGTTTTCTGAAATGCCGCTCTCCCGTCACTCTGGTTAAAGTGTTATGAAAAAAAAGGCTGTTGGGGGCTAGGGAGTATCGAGTTGATCATTATACATGAAGAAATAACCAATTTCATCGTTTGGTTTATGTTTTACACGCGTTTTAAATTTTATTGCCGAAATCGCTTTTTCTCGCCGAGATAAGCACGTTTTCTGAAATGCCGCTCTCCCGTCACTCTGGTTAAAGTGTTATGAAAAAAAAGGCTGTTGGGGGCTAGGGAGTATCGAGTTGATCATTATACATGAAGAAATAACCAATTTCATCGTTTGGTTTATGTTTTACACGCGTTTTAAATTTTATTGCCGAAATCGCTTTTTCTCGCCGAGATAAGCACGTTTTCTGAAATGCCGCTCTCCCGTCACTCTGGTTAAAGTGTTATGAAAAAAAAGGCTGTTGGGGGCTAGGGAGTATCGAGTTGATCATTATACATGAAGAAATAACCAATTTCATCGTTTGGTTTATGTTTTACACGCGTTTTAAATTTTATTGCCGAAATCGCTTTTTCTCGCCGAGATAAGCACGTTTTCTGAAATGCCGCTCTCCCGTCACTCTGGTTAAAGTGTTATGAAAAAAAAGGCTGTTGGGGGCTAGGGAGTATCGAGTTGATCATTATACATGAAGAAATAACCAATTTCATCGTTTGGTTTATGTTTTACACGCGTTTTAAATTTTATTGCCGAAATCGCTTTTTCTCGCCGAGATAAGCACGTTTTCTGAAATGCCGCTCTCCCGTCACTCTGGTTAAAGTGTTATGAAAAAAAAGGCTGTTGGGGGCTAGGGAGTATCGAGTTGATCATTATACATGAAGAAATAACCAATTTCATCGTTTGGTTTATGTTTTACACGCGTTTTAAATTTTATTGCCGAAATCGCTTTTTCTCGCCGAGATAAGCACGTTTTCTGAAATGCCGCTCTCCCGTCACTCTGGTTAAAGTGTTATGAAAAAAAAGGCTGTTGGGGGCTAGGGAGTATCGAGTTGATCATTATACATGAAGAAATAACCAATTTCATCGTTTGGTTTATGTTTTACACGCGTTTTAAATTTTATTGCCGAAATCGCTTTTTCTCGCCGAGATAAGCACGTTTTCTGAAATGCCGCTCTCCCGTCACTCTGGTTAAAGTGTTATGAAAAAAAAGGCTGTTGGGGGCTAGGGAGTATCGAGTTGATCATTATACATGAAGAAATAACCAATTTCATCGTTTGGTTTATGTTTTACACGCGTTTTAAATTTTATTGCCGAAATCGCTTTTTCTCGCCGAGATAAGCACGTTTTCTGAAATGCCGCTCTCCCGTCACTCTGGTTAAAGTGTTATGAAAAAAAAGGCTGTTGGGGGCTAGGGAGTATCGAGTTGATCATTATACATGAAGAAATAACCAATTTCATCGTTTGGTTTATGTTTTACACGCGTTTTAAATTTTATTGCCGAAATCGCTTTTTCTCGCCGAGATAAGCACGTTTTCTGAAATGCCGCTCTCCCGTCACTCTGGTTAAAGTGTTATGAAAAAAAAGGCTGTTGGGGGCTAGGGAGTATCGAGTTGATCATTATACATGAAGAAATAACCAATTTCATCGTTTGGTTTATGTTTTACACGCGTTTTAAATTTTATTGCCGAAATCGCTTTTTCTCGCCGAGATAAGCACGTTTTCTGAAATGCCGCTCTCCCGTCACTCTGGTTAAAGTGTTATGAAAAAAAAGGCTGTTGGGGGCTAGGGAGTATCGAGTTGATCATTATACATGAAGAAATAACCAATTTCATCGTTTGGTTTATGTTTTACACGCGTTTTAAATTTTATTGCCGAAATCGCTTTTTCTCGCCGAGATAAGCACGTTTTCTGAAATGCCGCTCTCCCGTCACTCTGGTTAAAGTGTTATGAAAAAAAAGGCTGTTGGGGGCTAGGGAGTATCGAGTTGATCATTATACATGAAGAAATAACCAATTTCATCGTTTGGTTTATGTTTTACACGCGTTTTAAATTTTATTGCCGAAATCGCTTTTTCTCGCCGAGATAAGCACGTTTTCTGAAATGCCGCTCTCCCGTCACTCTGGTTAAAGTGTTATGAAAAAAAAGGCTGTTGGGGGCTAGGGAGTATCGAGTTGATCATTATACATGAAGAAATAACCAATTTCATCGTTTGGTTTATGTTTTACACGCGTTTTAAATTTTATTGCCGAAATCGCTTTTTCTCGCCGAGATAAGCACGTTTTCTGAAATGCCGCTCTCCCGTCACTCTGGTTAAAGTGTTATGAAAAAAAAGGCTGTTGGGGGCTAGGGAGTATCGAGTTGATCATTATACATGAAGAAATAACCAATTTCATCGTTTGGTTTATGTTTTACACGCGTTTTAAATTTTATTGCCGAAATCGCTTTTTCTCGCCGAGATAAGCACGTTTTCTGAAATGCCGCTCTCCCGTCACTCTGGTTAAAGTGTTATGAAAAAAAAGGCTGTTGGGGGCTAGGGAGTATCGAGTTGATCATTATACATGAAGAAATAACCAATTTCATCGTTTGGTTTATGTTTTACACGCGTTTTAAATTTTATTGCCGAAATCGCTTTTTCTCGCCGAGATAAGCACGTTTTCTGAAATGCCGCTCTCCCGTCACTCTGGTTAAAGTGTTATGAAAAAAAAGGCTGTTGGGGGCTAGGGAGTATCGAGTTGATCATTATACATGAAGAAATAACCAATTTCATCGTTTGGTTTATGTTTTACACGCGTTTTAAATTTTATTGCCGAAATCGCTTTTTCTCGCCGAGATAAGCACGTTTTCTGAAATGCCGCTCTCCCGTCACTCTGGTTAAAGTGTTATGAAAAAAAAGGCTGTTGGGGGCTAGGGAGTATCGAGTTGATCATTATACATGAAGAAATAACCAATTTCATCGTTTGGTTTATGTTTTACACGCGTTTTAAATTTTATTGCCGAAATCGCTTTTTCTCGCCGAGATAAGCACGTTTTCTGAAATGCCGCTCTCCCGTCACTCTGGTTAAAGTGTTATGAAAAAAAAGGCTGTTGGGGGCTAGGGAGTATCGAGTTGATCATTATACATGAAGAAATAACCAATTTCATCGTTTGGTTTATGTTTTACACGCGTTTTAAATTTTATTGCCGAAATCGCTTTTTCTCGCCGAGATAAGCACGTTTTCTGAAATGCCGCTCTCCCGTCACTCTGGTTAAAGTGTTATGAAAAAAAAGGCTGTTGGGGGCTAGGGAGTATCGAGTTGATCATTATACATGAAGAAATAACCAATTTCATCGTTTGGTTTATGTTTTACACGCGTTTTAAATTTTATTGCCGAAATCGCTTTTTCTCGCCGAGATAAGCACGTTTTCTGAAATGCCGCTCTCCCGTCACTCTGGTTAAAGTGTTATGAAAAAAAAGGCTGTTGGGGGCTAGGGAGTATCGAGTTGATCATTATACATGAAGAAATAACCAATTTCATCGTTTGGTTTATGTTTTACACGCGTTTTAAATTTTATTGCCGAAATCGCTTTTTCTCGCCGAGATAAGCACGTTTTCTGAAATGCCGCTCTCCCGTCACTCTGGTTAAAGTGTTATGAAAAAAAAGGCTGTTGGGGGCTAGGGAGTATCGAGTTGATCATTATACATGAAGAAATAACCAATTTCATCGTTTGGTTTATGTTTTACACGCGTTTTAAATTTTATTGCCGAAATCGCTTTTTCTCGCCGAGATAAGCACGTTTTCTGAAATGCCGCTCTCCCGTCACTCTGGTTAAAGTGTTATGAAAAAAAAGGCTGTTGGGGGCTAGGGAGTATCGAGTTGATCATTATACATGAAGAAATAACCAATTTCATCGTTTGGTTTATGTTTTACACGCGTTTTAAATTTTATTGCCGAAATCGCTTTTTCTCGCCGAGATAAGCACGTTTTCTGAAATGCCGCTCTCCCGTCACTCTGGTTAAAGTGTTATGAAAAAAAAGGCTGTTGGGGGCTAGGGAGTATCGAGTTGATCATTATACATGAAGAAATAACCAATTTCATCGTTTGGTTTATGTTTTACACGCGTTTTAAATTTTATTGCCGAAATCGCTTTTTCTCGCCGAGATAAGCACGTTTTCTGAAATGCCGCTCTCCCGTCACTCTGGTTAAAGTGTTATGAAAAAAAAGGCTGTTGGGGGCTAGGGAGTATCGAGTTGATCATTATACATGAAGAAATAACCAATTTCATCGTTTGGTTTATGTTTTACACGCGTTTTAAATTTTATTGCCGAAATCGCTTTTTCTCGCCGAGATAAGCACGTTTTCTGAAATGCCGCTCTCCCGTCACTCTGGTTAAAGTGTTATGAAAAAAAAGGCTGTTGGGGGCTAGGGAGTATCGAGTTGATCATTATACATGAAGAAATAACCAATTTCATCGTTTGGTTTATGTTTTACACGCGTTTTAAATTTTATTGCCGAAATCGCTTTTTCTCGCCGAGATAAGCACGTTTTCTGAAATGCCGCTCTCCCGTCACTCTGGTTAAAGTGTTATGAAAAAAAAGGCTGTTGGGGGCTAGGGAGTATCGAGTTGATCATTATACATGAAGAAATAACCAATTTCATCGTTTGGTTTATGTTTTACACGCGTTTTAAATTTTATTGCCGAAATCGCTTTTTCTCGCCGAGATAAGCACGTTTTCTGAAATGCCGCTCTCCCGTCACTCTGGTTAAAGTGTTATGAAAAAAAAGGCTGTTGGGGGCTAGGGAGTATCGAGTTGATCATTATACATGAAGAAATAACCAATTTCATCGTTTGGTTTATGTTTTACACGCGTTTTAAATTTTATTGCCGAAATCGCTTTTTCTCGCCGAGATAAGCACGTTTTCTGAAATGCCGCTCTCCCGTCACTCTGGTTAAAGTGTTATGAAAAAAAAGGCTGTTGGGGGCTAGGGAGTATCGAGTTGATCATTATACATGAAGAAATAACCAATTTCATCGTTTGGTTTATGTTTTACACGCGTTTTAAATTTTATTGCCGAAATCGCTTTTTCTCGCCGAGATAAGCACGTTTTCTGAAATGCCGCTCTCCCGTCACTCTGGTTAAAGTGTTATGAAAAAAAAGGCTGTTGGGGGCTAGGGAGTATCGAGTTGATCATTATACATGAAGAAATAACCAATTTCATCGTTTGGTTTATGTTTTACACGCGTTTTAAATTTTATTGCCGAAATCGCTTTTTCTCGCCGAGATAAGCACGTTTTCTGAAATGCCGCTCTCCCGTCACTCTGGTTAAAGTGTTATGAAAAAAAAGGCTGTTGGGGGCTAGGGAGTATCGAGTTGATCATTATACATGAAGAAATAACCAATTTCATCGTTTGGTTTATGTTTTACACGCGTTTTAAATTTTATTGCCGAAATCGCTTTTTCTCGCCGAGATAAGCACGTTTTCTGAAATGCCGCTCTCCCGTCACTCTGGTTAAAGTGTTATGAAAAAAAAGGCTGTTGGGGGCTAGGGAGTATCGAGTTGATCATTATACATGAAGAAATAACCAATTTCATCGTTTGGTTTATGTTTTACACGCGTTTTAAATTTTATTGCCGAAATCGCTTTTTCTCGCCGAGATAAGCACGTTTTCTGAAATGCCGCTCTCCCGTCACTCTGGTTAAAGTGTTATGAAAAAAAAGGCTGTTGGGGGCTAGGGAGTATCGAGTTGATCATTATACATGAAGAAATAACCAATTTCATCGTTTGGTTTATGTTTTACACGCGTTTTAAATTTTATTGCCGAAATCGCTTTTTCTCGCCGAGATAAGCACGTTTTCTGAAATGCCGCTCTCCCGTCACTCTGGTTAAAGTGTTATGAAAAAAAAGGCTGTTGGGGGCTAGGGAGTATCGAGTTGATCATTATACATGAAGAAATAACCAATTTCATCGTTTGGTTTATGTTTTACACGCGTTTTAAATTTTATTGCCGAAATCGCTTTTTCTCGCCGAGATAAGCACGTTTTCTGAAATGCCGCTCTCCCGTCACTCTGGTTAAAGTGTTATGAAAAAAAAGGCTGTTGGGGGCTAGGGAGTATCGAGTTGATCATTATACATGAAGAAATAACCAATTTCATCGTTTGGTTTATGTTTTACACGCGTTTTAAATTTTATTGCCGAAATCGCTTTTTCTCGCCGAGATAAGCACGTTTTCTGAAATGCCGCTCTCCCGTCACTCTGGTTAAAGTGTTATGAAAAAAAAGGCTGTTGGGGGCTAGGGAGTATCGAGTTGATCATTATACATGAAGAAATAACCAATTTCATCGTTTGGTTTATGTTTTACACGCGTTTTAAATTTTATTGCCGAAATCGCTTTTTCTCGCCGAGATAAGCACGTTTTCTGAAATGCCGCTCTCCCGTCACTCTGGTTAAAGTGTTATGAAAAAAAAGGCTGTTGGGGGCTAGGGAGTATCGAGTTGATCATTATACATGAAGAAATAACCAATTTCATCGTTTGGTTTATGTTTTACACGCGTTTTAAATTTTATTGCCGAAATCGCTTTTTCTCGCCGAGATAAGCACGTTTTCTGAAATGCCGCTCTCCCGTCACTCTGGTTAAAGTGTTATGAAAAAAAAGGCTGTTGGGGGCTAGGGAGTATCGAGTTGATCATTATACATGAAGAAATAACCAATTTCATCGTTTGGTTTATGTTTTACACGCGTTTTAAATTTTATTGCCGAAATCGCTTTTTCTCGCCGAGATAAGCACGTTTTCTGAAATGCCGCTCTCCCGTCACTCTGGTTAAAGTGTTATGAAAAAAAAGGCTGTTGGGGGCTAGGGAGTATCGAGTTGATCATTATACATGAAGAAATAACCAATTTCATCGTTTGGTTTATGTTTTACACGCGTTTTAAATTTTATTGCCGAAATCGCTTTTTCTCGCCGAGATAAGCACGTTTTCTGAAATGCCGCTCTCCCGTCACTCTGGTTAAAGTGTTATGAAAAAAAAGGCTGTTGGGGGCTAGGGAGTATCGAGTTGATCATTATACATGAAGAAATAACCAATTTCATCGTTTGGTTTATGTTTTACACGCGTTTTAAATTTTATTGCCGAAATCGCTTTTTCTCGCCGAGATAAGCACGTTTTCTGAAATGCCGCTCTCCCGTCACTCTGGTTAAAGTGTTATGAAAAAAAAGGCTGTTGGGGGCTAGGGAGTATCGAGTTGATCATTATACATGAAGAAATAACCAATTTCATCGTTTGGTTTATGTTTTACACGCGTTTTAAATTTTATTGCCGAAATCGCTTTTTCTCGCCGAGATAAGCACGTTTTCTGAAATGCCGCTCTCCCGTCACTCTGGTTAAAGTGTTATGAAAAAAAAGGCTGTTGGGGGCTAGGGAGTATCGAGTTGATCATTATACATGAAGAAATAACCAATTTCATCGTTTGGTTTATGTTTTACACGCGTTTTAAATTTTATTGCCGAAATCGCTTTTTCTCGCCGAGATAAGCACGTTTTCTGAAATGCCGCTCTCCCGTCACTCTGGTTAAAGTGTTATGAAAAAAAAGGCTGTTGGGGGCTAGGGAGTATCGAGTTGATCATTATACATGAAGAAATAACCAATTTCATCGTTTGGTTTATGTTTTACACGCGTTTTAAATTTTATTGCCGAAATCGCTTTTTCTCGCCGAGATAAGCACGTTTTCTGAAATGCCGCTCTCCCGTCACTCTGGTTAAAGTGTTATGAAAAAAAAGGCTGTTGGGGGCTAGGGAGTATCGAGTTGATCATTATACATGAAGAAATAACCAATTTCATCGTTTGGTTTATGTTTTACACGCGTTTTAAATTTTATTGCCGAAATCGCTTTTTCTCGCCGAGATAAGCACGTTTTCTGAAATGCCGCTCTCCCGTCACTCTGGTTAAAGTGTTATGAAAAAAAAGGCTGTTGGGGGCTAGGGAGTATCGAGTTGATCATTATACATGAAGAAATAACCAATTTCATCGTTTGGTTTATGTTTTACACGCGTTTTAAATTTTATTGCCGAAATCGCTTTTTCTCGCCGAGATAAGCACGTTTTCTGAAATGCCGCTCTCCCGTCACTCTGGTTAAAGTGTTATGAAAAAAAAGGCTGTTGGGGGCTAGGGAGTATCGAGTTGATCATTATACATGAAGAAATAACCAATTTCATCGTTTGGTTTATGTTTTACACGCGTTTTAAATTTTATTGCCGAAATCGCTTTTTCTCGCCGAGATAAGCACGTTTTCTGAAATGCCGCTCTCCCGTCACTCTGGTTAAAGTGTTATGAAAAAAAAGGCTGTTGGGGGCTAGGGAGTATCGAGTTGATCATTATACATGAAGAAATAACCAATTTCATCGTTTGGTTTATGTTTTACACGCGTTTTAAATTTTATTGCCGAAATCGCTTTTTCTCGCCGAGATAAGCACGTTTTCTGAAATGCCGCTCTCCCGTCACTCTGGTTAAAGTGTTATGAAAAAAAAGGCTGTTGGGGGCTAGGGAGTATCGAGTTGATCATTATACATGAAGAAATAACCAATTTCATCGTTTGGTTTATGTTTTACACGCGTTTTAAATTTTATTGCCGAAATCGCTTTTTCTCGCCGAGATAAGCACGTTTTCTGAAATGCCGCTCTCCCGTCACTCTGGTTAAAGTGTTATGAAAAAAAAGGCTGTTGGGGGCTAGGGAGTATCGAGTTGATCATTATACATGAAGAAATAACCAATTTCATCGTTTGGTTTATGTTTTACACGCGTTTTAAATTTTATTGCCGAAATCGCTTTTTCTCGCCGAGATAAGCACGTTTTCTGAAATGCCGCTCTCCCGTCACTCTGGTTAAAGTGTTATGAAAAAAAAGGCTGTTGGGGGCTAGGGAGTATCGAGTTGATCATTATACATGAAGAAATAACCAATTTCATCGTTTGGTTTATGTTTTACACGCGTTTTAAATTTTATTGCCGAAATCGCTTTTTCTCGCCGAGATAAGCA
The DNA here is from genome assembly GCF_054491065.1 of Syngnathus leptorhynchus. Classification (NCBI taxonomy): domain Eukaryota; kingdom Metazoa; phylum Chordata; class Actinopteri; order Syngnathiformes; family Syngnathidae; genus Syngnathus; species Syngnathus leptorhynchus. The sequence goes on along the minus strand of NW_028232307.1, from coordinate 38,152 downwards.
CGTTTTCTGAAATGCCGCTCTCCCGTCACTCTGGTTAAAGTGTTATGAAAAAAAAGGCTGTTGGGGGCTAGGGAGTATCGAGTTGATCATTATACATGAAGAAATAACCAATTTCATCGTTTGGTTTATGTTTTACACGCGTTTTAAATTTTATTGCCGAAATCGCTTTTTCTCGCCGAGATAAGCACGTTTTCTGAAATGCCGCTCTCCCGTCACTCTGGTTAAAGTGTTATGAAAAAAAAGGCTGTTGGGGGCTAGGGAGTATCGAGTTGATCATTATACATGAAGAAATAACCAATTTCATCGTTTGGTTTATGTTTTACACGCGTTTTAAATTTTATTGCCGAAATCGCTTTTTCTCGCCGAGATAAGCACGTTTTCTGAAATGCCGCTCTCCCGTCACTCTGGTTAAAGTGTGTATGAAAAAAAAGGCTGTTGGGGGCTAGGGAGTATCGAGTTGATCATTATACATGAAGAAATAACCAATTTCATCGTTTGGTTTATGTTTTACACGCGTTTTAAATTTTATTGCCGAAATCGCTTTTTCTCGCCGAGATAAGCACGTTTTCTGAAATGCCGCTCTCCCGTCACTCTGGTTAAAGTGTTATGAAAAAAAAGGCTGTTGGGGGCTAGGGAGTATCGAGTTGATCATTATACATGAAGAAATAACCAATTTCATCGTTTGGTTTATGTTTTACACGCGTTTTAAATTTTATTGCCGAAATCGCTTTTTCTCGCCGAGATAAGCACGTTTTCTGAAATGCCGCTCTCCCGTCACTCTGGTTAAAGTGTTATGAAAAAAAAGGCTGTTGGGGGCTAGGGAGTATCGAGTTGATCATTATACATGAAGAAATAACCAATTTCATCGTTTGGTTTATGTTTTACACGCGTTTTAAATTTTATTGCCGAAATCGCTTTTTCTCGCCGAGATAAGCACGTTTTCTGAAATGCCGCTCTCCCGTCACTCTGGTTAAAGTGTTATGAAAAAAAAGGCTGTTGGGGGCTAGGGAGTATCGAGTTGATCATTATACATGAAGAAATAACCAATTTCATCGTTTGGTTTATGTTTTACACGCGTTTTAAATTTTATTGCCGAAATCGCTTTTTCTCGCCGAGATAAGCACGTTTTCTGAAATGCCGCTCTCCCGTCACTCTGGTTAAAGTGTTATGAAAAAAAAGGCTGTTGGGGGCTAGGGAGTATCGAGTTGATCATTATACATGAAGAAATAACCAATTTCATCGTTTGGTTTATGTTTTACACGCGTTTTAAATTTTATTGCCGAAATCGCTTTTTCTCGCCGAGATAAGCACGTTTTCTGAAATGCCGCTCTCCCGTCACTCTGGTTAAAGTGTTATGAAAAAAAAGGCTGTTGGGGGCTAGGGAGTATCGAGTTGATCATTATACATGAAGAAATAACCAATTTCATCGTTTGGTTTATGTTTTACACGCGTTTTAAATTTTATTGCCGAAATCGCTTTTTCTCGCCGAGATAAGCACGTTTTCTGAAATGCCGCTCTCCCGTCACTCTGGTTAAAGTGTTATGAAAAAAAAGGCTGTTGGGGGCTAGGGAGTATCGAGTTGATCATTATACATGAAGAAATAACCAATTTCATCGTTTGGTTTATGTTTTACACGCGTTTTAAATTTTATTGCCGAAATCGCTTTTTCTCGCCGAGATAAGCACGTTTTCTGAAATGCCGCTCTCCCGTCACTCTGGTTAAAGTGTTATGAAAAAAAAGGCTGTTGGGGGCTAGGGAGTATCGAGTTGATCATTATACATGAAGAAATAACCAATTTCATCGTTTGGTTTATGTTTTACACGCGTTTTAAATTTTATTGCCGAAATCGCTTTTTCTCGCCGAGATAAGCACGTTTTCTGAAATGCCGCTCTCCCGTCACTCTGGTTAAAGTGTTATGAAAAAAAAGGCTGTTGGGGGCTAGGGAGTATCGAGTTGATCATTATACATGAAGAAATAACCAATTTCATCGTTTGGTTTATGTTTTACACGCGTTTTAAATTTTATTGCCGAAATCGCTTTTTCTCGCCGAGATAAGCACGTTTTCTGAAATGCCGCTCTCCCGTCACTCTGGTTAAAGTGTTATGAAAAAAAAGGCTGTTGGGGGCTAGGGAGTATCGAGTTGATCATTATACATGAAGAAATAACCAATTTCATCGTTTGGTTTATGTTTTACACGCGTTTTAAATTTTATTGCCGAAATCGCTTTTTCTCGCCGAGATAAGCACGTTTTCTGAAATGCCGCTCTCCCGTCACTCTGGTTAAAGTGTTATGAAAAAAAAGGCTGTTGGGGGCTAGGGAGTATCGAGTTGATCATTATACATGAAGAAATAACCAATTTCATCGTTTGGTTTATGTTTTACACGCGTTTTAAATTTTATTGCCGAAATCGCTTTTTCTCGCCGAGATAAGCACGTTTTCTGAAATGCCGCTCTCCCGTCACTCTGGTTAAAGTGTTATGAAAAAAAAGGCTGTTGGGGGCTAGGGAGTATCGAGTTGATCATTATACATGAAGAAATAACCAATTTCATCGTTTGGTTTATGTTTTACACGCGTTTTAAATTTTATTGCCGAAATCGCTTTTTCTCGCCGAGATAAGCACGTTTTCTGAAATGCCGCTCTCCCGTCACTCTGGTTAAAGTGTTATGAAAAAAAAGGCTGTTGGGGGCTAGGGAGTATCGAGTTGATCATTATACATGAAGAAATAACCAATTTCATCGTTTGGTTTATGTTTTACACGCGTTTTAAATTTTATTGCCGAAATCGCTTTTTCTCGCCGAGATAAGCACGTTTTCTGAAATGCCGCTCTCCCGTCACTCTGGTTAAAGTGTTATGAAAAAAAAGGCTGTTGGGGGCTAGGGAGTATCGAGTTGATCATTATACATGAAGAAATAACCAATTTCATCGTTTGGTTTATGTTTTACACGCGTTTTAAATTTTATTGCCGAAATCGCTTTTTCTCGCCGAGATAAGCACGTTTTCTGAAATGCCGCTCTCCCGTCACTCTGGTTAAAGTGTTATGAAAAAAAAGGCTGTTGGGGGCTAGGGAGTATCGAGTTGATCATTATACATGAAGAAATAACCAATTTCATCGTTTGGTTTATGTTTTACACGCGTTTTAAATTTTATTGCCGAAATCGCTTTTTCTCGCCGAGATAAGCACGTTTTCTGAAATGCCGCTCTCCCGTCACTCTGGTTAAAGTGTTATGAAAAAAAAGGCTGTTGGGGGCTAGGGAGTATCGAGTTGATCATTATACATGAAGAAATAACCAATTTCATCGTTTGGTTTATGTTTTACACGCGTTTTAAATTTTATTGCCGAAATCGCTTTTTCTCGCCGAGATAAGCACGTTTTCTGAAATGCCGCTCTCCCGTCACTCTGGTTAAAGTGTTATGAAAAAAAAGGCTGTTGGGGGCTAGGGAGTATCGAGTTGATCATTATACATGAAGAAATAACCAATTTCATCGTTTGGTTTATGTTTTACACGCGTTTTAAATTTTATTGCCGAAATCGCTTTTTCTCGCCGAGATAAGCACGTTTTCTGAAATGCCGCTCTCCCGTCACTCTGGTTAAAGTGTTATGAAAAAAAAGGCTGTTGGGGGCTAGGGAGTATCGAGTTGATCATTATACATGAAGAAATAACCAATTTCATCGTTTGGTTTATGTTTTACACGCGTTTTAAATTTTATTGCCGAAATCGCTTTTTCTCGCCGAGATAAGCACGTTTTCTGAAATGCCGCTCTCCCGTCACTCTGGTTAAAGTGTTATGAAAAAAAAGGCTGTTGGGGGCTAGGGAGTATCGAGTTGATCATTATACATGAAGAAATAACCAATTTCATCGTTTGGTTTATGTTTTACACGCGTTTTAAATTTTATTGCCGAAATCGCTTTTTCTCGCCGAGATAAGCACGTTTTCTGAAATGCCGCTCTCCCGTCACTCTGGTTAAAGTGTTATGAAAAAAAAGGCTGTTGGGGGCTAGGGAGTATCGAGTTGATCATTATACATGAAGAAATAACCAATTTCATCGTTTGGTTTATGTTTTACACGCGTTTTAAATTTTATTGCCGAAATCGCTTTTTCTCGCCGAGATAAGCACGTTTTCTGAAATGCCGCTCTCCCGTCACTCTGGTTAAAGTGTTATGAAAAAAAAGGCTGTTGGGGGCTAGGGAGTATCGAGTTGATCATTATACATGAAGAAATAACCAATTTCATCGTTTGGTTTATGTTTTACACGCGTTTTAAATTTTATTGCCGAAATCGCTTTTTCTCGCCGAGATAAGCACGTTTTCTGAAATGCCGCTCTCCCGTCACTCTGGTTAAAGTGTTATGAAAAAAAAGGCTGTTGGGGGCTAGGGAGTATCGAGTTGATCATTATACATGAAGAAATAACCAATTTCATCGTTTGGTTTATGTTTTACACGCGTTTTAAATTTTATTGCCGAAATCGCTTTTTCTCGCCGAGATAAGCACGTTTTCTGAAATGCCGCTCTCCCGTCACTCTGGTTAAAGTGTTATGAAAAAAAAGGCTGTTGGGGGCTAGGGAGTATCGAGTTGATCATTATACATGAAGAAATAACCAATTTCATCGTTTGGTTTATGTTTTACACGCGTTTTAAATTTTATTGCCGAAATCGCTTTTTCTCGCCGAGATAAGCACGTTTTCTGAAATGCCGCTCTCCCGTCACTCTGGTTAAAGTGTTATGAAAAAAAAGGCTGTTGGGGGCTAGGGAGTATCGAGTTGATCATTATACATGAAGAAATAACCAATTTCATCGTTTGGTTTATGTTTTACACGCGTTTTAAATTTTATTGCCGAAATCGCTTTTTCTCGCCGAGATAAGCACGTTTTCTGAAATGCCGCTCTCCCGTCACTCTGGTTAAAGTGTTATGAAAAAAAAGGCTGTTGGGGGCTAGGGAGTATCGAGTTGATCATTATACATGAAGAAATAACCAATTTCATCGTTTGGTTTATGTTTTACACGCGTTTTAAATTTTATTGCCGAAATCGCTTTTTCTCGCCGAGATAAGCACGTTTTCTGAAATGCCGCTCTCCCGTCACTCTGGTTAAAGTGTTATGAAAAAAAAAGGCTGTTGGGGGCTAGGGAGTATCGAGTTGATCATTATACATGAAGAAATAACCAATTTCATCGTTTGGTTTATGTTTTACACGCGTTTTAAATTTTATTGCCGAAATCGCTTTTTCTCGCCGAGATAAGCACGTTTTCTGAAATGCCGCTCTCCCGTCACTCTGGTTAAAGTGTTATGAAAAAAAAGGCTGTTGGGGGCTAGGGAGTATCGAGTTGATCATTATACATGAAGAAATAACCAATTTCATCGTTTGGTTTATGTTTTACACGCGTTTTAAATTTTATTGCCGAAATCGCTTTTTCTCGCCGAGATAAGCACGTTTTCTGAAATGCCGCTCTCCCGTCACTCTGGTTAAAGTGTTATGAATAAAAAGGCTGTTGGGGGCTAGGGAGTATCGAGTTGATCATTATACATGAAGAAATAACCAATTTCATCGTTTGGTTTATGTTTTACACGCGTTTTAAATTTTATTGCCGAAATCGCTTTTTCTCGCCGAGATAAGCACGTTTTCTGAAATGCCGCTCTCCCGTCACTCTGGTTAAAGTGTTATGAAAAAAAAGGCTGTTGGGGGCTAGGGAGTATCGAGTTGATCATTATACATGAAGAAATAACCAATTTCATCGTTTGGTTTATGTTTTACACGCGTTTTAAATTTTATTGCCGAAATCGCTTTTTCTCGCCGAGATAAGCACGTTTTCTGAAATGCCGCTCTCCCGTCACTCTGGTTAAAGTGTTATGAAAAAAAAGGCTGTTGGGGGCTAGGGAGTATCGAGTTGATCATTATACATGAAGAAATAACCAATTTCATCGTTTGGTTTATGTTTTACACGCGTTTTAAATTTTATTGCCGAAATCGCTTTTTCTCGCCGAGATAAGCACGTTTTCTGAAATGCCGCTCTCCCGTCACTCTGGTTAAAGTGTTATGAAAAAAAAGGCTGTTGGGGGCTAGGGAGTATCGAGTTGATCATTATACATGAAGAAATAACCAATTTCATCGTTTGGTTTATGTTTTACACGCGTTTTAAATTTTATTGCCGAAATCGCTTTTTCTCGCCGAGATAAGCACGTTTTCTGAAATGCCGCTCTCCCGTCACTCTGGTTAAAGTGTTATGAAAAAAAAAGGCTGTTGGGGGCTAGGGAGTATCGAGTTGATCATTATACATGAAGAAATAACCAATTTCATCGTTTGGTTTATGTTTTACACGCGTTTTAAATTTTATTGCCGAAATCGCTTTTTCTCGCCGAGATAAGCACGTTTTCTGAAATGCCGCTCTCCCGTCACTCTGGTTAAAGTGTTATGAAAAAAAAGGCTGTTGGGGGCTAGGGAGTATCGAGTTGATCATTATACATGAAGAAATAACCAATTTCATCGTTTGGTTTATGTTTTACACGCGTTTTAAATTTTATTGCCGAAATCGCTTTTTCTCGCCGAGATAAGCACGTTTTCTGAAATGCCGCTCTCCCGTCACTCTGGTTAAAGTGTTATGAAAAAAAAGGCTGTTGGGGGCTAGGGAGTATCGAGTTGATCATTATACATGAAGAAATAACCAATTTCCTCGTTTGGTTTATGTTTTACACGCGTTTTAAATTTTATTGCCGAAATCGCTTTTTCTCGCCGAGATAAGCACGTTTTCTGAAATGCCGCTCTCCCGTCACTCTGGTTAAAGTGTTATGAAAAAAAAGTCTGTTGGGGGCTAGGGAGTATCGAGTTGATCATTATACATGAAGAAACCAATTTCATCGTTTGGTTTATGTTTTACACGATGCTGAGCTCCAGCTGGAAGTGTAAAAAGAACCAGGCTGGTTAAAAAAAGAACCGGGCGACCCGGTAAAATTGCTTAGCCGGGGCTCTGGAAGCCTAACACGGCGTGATCTTGTCCAAAAAGCCGCTGCTGAGCTCCAGCTGGAAGTGTAAAAAGAACCGGGCTGGTTAAAAAAAAGAACCGGGCGACCCGGTAAAATTGCTTAGCCGGGGCTCTGGAAGCCTAACACGGCGTGATCTTGTCCAAAAAGCCGCTGCTGAGCTCCAGCTGGAAGTGTAAAAAGAACCGGGCTGGTTAAAAAAAAGAACCGGGCGGCCCGGTAAAATTGCTTAGCCGGGGCTCTGGAAGCCTAACCCGGCGTGATACTGTGCAAAAAGCCGCTGCTGAGCTCCTCCTGGAAGTGTAAAAAAAACCGGGCTGGTTAAAAAAAAGAACCGGGCGACCCTGTAAAATTGCTTAGCCGGGGCTCTGGAAGCCTAACACGGCGTGATCTTGTCCAAAAACCCGCTGCTGAGCTCCAGCTGGAAGTGTAAAAAGAACCGGGCTGGTTAAAAAAAAGAACCGGGCGGGCCGGTAAAATTGCTTAGCCGGGGCTCTGGAAGCCTAACACGGCGTGATCTTGTCCAAAAAGCCGCTCGTGAGCTCCAGCTGGAAGTGTAAAAAGAACCCGGCTGGTTCAAAAAAAGAACCGGGCGGCCCGGTAGAATTTCTTAGCCGAGGTCCTGGAAGCCTAACCCGGCGTGATCTTGCGCAAAAAGCCGCTGCTGAGCTCCAGCTGGAAGTGTAAAAAGAACCGGTCTGGTTCAAAAAAAGAACCGGGCGGCCCGGTAAAATTGCTTAGCCGGGGTCCTGGAAGCCTAACGCGGCGTGATCTTGCCCGAAAGTCGGCCTCTATACTTCCAAATTAGGTACCAGGCGCTCAGAGCCAACTTGGCAAAAATTTTCTAAGTGCCCACGGCTCTGCGGGGATTGTGCGTCCGACCCGCGCCGGTTCTCCAGCCGGCCTAAAATAACGCAAAACCAGCCTCTCCCCCTGGAGCTCACAGCCAAAGGCGAAACTTTTCTAAGTGCCTACGGCTCTGCGGGCTTTTTAGTCCGCCCCGCGCCGGTTCGTCGGTCGGCCTCAAAAAGCGAAAAATCAGCCTCTCTCCCTGGAGCTCGACTCGAGTTGATCATTATACATGAAGAAATAACCAATTTCATCGTTTGGTTTATGTTTTACACGCGTTTTAAATTTTATTGCCGAAATCGCTTTTTCTCGCCGAGATAAGCACGTTTTCTGAAATGCCGCTCTCCCGTCACTCTGGTTAAAGTGTTATGAAAAAAAAGGCTGTTGGGGGCTAGGGAGTATCGAGTTGATCATTATACATGAAGAAATAACCAATTTCATCGTTTGGTTTATGTTTTACACGCGTTTTAAATTTTATTGCCGAAATCTCTTTTTCTCGCCGAGATAAGCACGTTTTCTGAAATGCCGCTCTCCCGTCACTCTGGTTAAAGTGTTATGAAAAAAAAGGCTGTTGGGGGCTAGGGAGTATCGAGTTGATCATTATACATGAAGAAATAACCAATTTCATCGTTTGATTTATGTTTTACACGCGTTTTAAATTTTATTGCCGAAATCGCTTTTTCTCGCCGAGATAAGCACGTTTTCTGAAATGCCGCTCTCCCGTCACTCTGGTTAAAGTGTTATGAAAAAAAAGTCTGTTGGGGGCTAGGGAGTATCGAGTTGATCATTATACATGAAGAAATAACCAATTTCATCGTTTGGTTTATGTTTTACACGATGCTGAGCTCCAGCTGGAAGTGTAAAAAGAACCGGGCTGGTTAAAAAAAGAACCGGGCGACCCGGTAAAATTGCTTAGCAGGGGCTCTGGAAGCCTAACACGGCGTGATCTTGTCCAAAAAGCCGCTGCTGAGCTCCAGCTGGAAGTGTAAAAAGAAGCGGGCTGGTTAAAAAAAAAAAACGGGCGACCCGGTAAAATTGCTTAGCCGGGGCTCTGGAAGCCTAACACGGCGTGATCTTGTCCAAAAAGCCGCTGCTGAGCTCCAGCTGGAAGTGTAAAAAGAACCGGGCTGGTTAAAAAAAAGAACCGGGCGGCCCGGTAAAATTGCTTAGCCGGGGCTCTGGAAGCCTAACCCGGCGTGATACTGTGCAAAAAGCCGCTGCTGAGCTCCAGCTGGAAGTGTAAAAAAAACCGGGCTGGTTAAAAAAAAGAACCGGGCGACCCTGTAAAATTGCTTAGCCGGGGCTCTGGAAGCCTAACACGGCGTGATCTTGTCCAAAAACCCGCTGCTGAGCTCCAGCTGGAAGTGTAAAAAGAACCGGGCTGGTTAAAAAAAAGAACCGGGCGGGCCGGTAAAATTGCTTAGCCGGGGCTCTGGAAGCCTAACACGGCGTGATCTTGTCCAAAAAGCCGCTCGTGAGCTCCAGCTGGAAGTGTAAAAAGAACCGGGCTGGTTCAAAAAAAGAACCGGGCGGCCCGGTAGAATTGCTTAGCCGAGGTCCTGGAAGCCTAACCCGGCGTGATCTTGCGCAAAAAGCCGCTGCTGAGCTCCAGCTGGAAGTGTAAAAAGAACCGGGCTGGTTCAAAAAAAGAACCGGGCGGCCCGGTAAAATTGCTTAGCCGGGGTCCTGGAAGCCTAACGCGGCGTGATCTTGCCCGAAAGTCGGCCTCTATACTTCCATATTAGGTACCAGGCGCTCAGAGCCAACTTGGCAAAAATTTTCTAAGTGCCCACGGCTCTGCGGCGATTGTGCGTCCGACCCGCGCCGGTTCTCCAGCCGGCCTAAAATAACGCAAAACCAGCCTCTCCCCCTGGAGCTCACAGCCAAAGGCGAAACTTTTCTAAGTGCCTACGGCTCTGCGGGCTTTTGAGTCCGCCCCGCGCCGGTTCGTCGGTCGGCCTCAAAAAGCGAAAAATCAGCCTCTCTCCCTGGAGCTCGACTCGAGTTGATCATTATACATGAAGAAATAACCAATTTCATCGTTTGGTTTATGTTTTACACGCGTTTTAAATTTTATTGCCGAAATCGCTTTTTCTCGCCGAGATAAGCACGTTTTCTGAAATGCCGCTCTCCCGTCACTCTGGTTAAAGTGTTATGAAAAAAAAGGCTGTTGGGGGCTAGGGAGTATCGAGTTGATCATTATACATGAAGAAATAACCAATTTCATCGTTTGGTTTATGTTTTACACGCGTTTTAAATTTTATTGCCGAAATCGCTTTTTCTCGCCGAGATAAGCACGTTTTCTGAAATGCCGCTCTCCCGTCACTCTGGTTAAAGTGTTATGAAAAAAAAGGCTGTTGGGGGCTAGGGAGTATCGAGTTGATCATTATACATGAAGAAATAACCAATTTCATCGTTTGGTTTATGTTTTACACGCGTTTTAAATTTTATTGCCGAAATCGCTTTTTCTCGCCGAGATAAGCACGTTTTCTGAAATGCCGCTCTCCCGTCACTCTGGTTAAAGTGTTATGAAAAAAAAGGCTGTTGGGGGCTAGGGAGTATCGAGTTGATCATTATACATGAAGAAATAACCAATTTCATCGTTTGGTTTATGTTTTACACGCGTTTTAAATTTTATTGCCGAAATCGCTTTTTCTCGCCGAGATAAGCACGTTTTCTGAAATGCCGCTCTCCCGTCACTCTGGTTAAAGTGTTATGAAAAAAAAGGCTGTTGGGGGCTAGGGAGTATCGAGTTGATCATTATACATGAAGAAATAACCAATTTCATCGTTTGGTTTATGTTTTACACGCGTTTTAAATTTTATTGCCGAAATCGCTTTTTCTCGCCGAGATAAGCACGTTTTCTGAAATGCCGCTCTCCCGTCACTCTGGTTAAAGTGTTATGAAAAAAAAGGCTGTTGGGGGCTAGGGAGTATCGAGTTGATCATTATACATGAAGAAATAACCAATTTCATCGTTTGGTTTATGTTTTACACGCGTTTTAAATTTTATTGCCGAAATCGCTTTTTCTCGCCGAGATAAGCACGTTTTCTGAAATGCCGCTCTCCCGTCACTCTGGTTAAAGTGTTATGAAAAAAAAAGGCTGTTGGGGGCTAGGGAGTATCGAGTTGATCATTATACATGAAGAAATAACCAATTTCATCGTTTGGTTTATGTTTTACACGCGTTTTAATTTTTATTGCCGAAATCGCTTTTTCTCGTCGAGATAAGCACGTTTTCTGAAATGCCGCTCTCCCGTCACTCTGGTTAAAGTGTTATGAAAAAAAAGGCTGTTGGGGGCTAGGGAGTATCGAGTTGATCATTATACATGAAGAAATAACCAATTTCATCGTTTGGTTTATGTTTTACACGCGTTTTAAATTTTATTGCTGAAATCGCTTTTTCTCGCCGAGATAAGCACGTTTTCTGAAATGCCGCTCTCCCGTCACTCTGGTTAAAGTGTTATGAAAAAAAAGGCTGTTGGGGGCTAGGGAGTATCGAGTTGATCATTATACATGAAGAAATAACCAATTTCATCGTTTGGTTTATGTTTTACACGCGTTTTAAATTTTATTGCCGAAATCGCTTTTTCTCGCCGAGATAAGCACGTTTTCTGAAATGCCGCTCTCCCGTCACTCTGGTTAAAGTGTTATGAAAAAAAAGGCTGTTGGGGGCTAGGGAGTATCGAGTTGATCATTATACATGAAGAAATAACCAATTTCATCGTTTGGTTTATGTTTTACACGCGTTTTAAATTTTATTGCCGAAATCGCTTTTTCTCGCCGAGATAAGCACGTTTTCTGAAATGCCGCTCTCCCGTCACTCTGGTTAAAGTGTTATGAAAAAAAAGGCTGTTGGGGGCTAGGGAGTATCGAGTTGATCATTATACATGAAGAAATAACCAATTTCATCGTTTGGTTTATGTTTTACACGCGTTTTAAATTTTATTGCCGAAATCGCTTTTTCTCGCCGAGATAAGCACGTTTTCTGAAATGCCGCTCTCCCGTCACTCTGGTTAAAGTGTTATGAAAAAAAAGGCTGTTGGGGGCTAGGGAGTATCGAGTTGATCATTATACATGAAAAAATAACCAATTTCATCGTTTGGTTTATGTTTTACACGCGTTTTAAATTTTATTGCCGAAATCGCTTTTTCTCGCCGAGATAAGCACGTTTTCTGAAATGCCGCTCTCCCGTCACTCTGGTTAAAGTGTTATGAAAAAAAGGCTGTTGGGGGCTAGGGAGTATCGAGTTGATCATTATACATGAAGAAATAACCAATTTCATCGTTTGGTTTATGTTTTACACGCGTTTTAAATTTTATTGCCGAAATCGCTTTTTCTCGCCGAGATAAGCACGTTTTCTGAAATGCCGCTCTCCCGTCACTCTGGTTAAAGTGTTATGAAAAAAAAGGCTGTTGGGGGCTAGGGAGTATCGAGTTGATCATTATACATGAAGAAATAACCAATTTCATCGTTTGGTTTATGTTTTACACGCGTTTTAAATTTTATTGCCGAAATCGCTTTTTCTCGCCGAGATAAGCACGTTTTCTGAAATGCCGCTCTCCCGTCACTCTGGTTAAAGTGTTATGAAAAAAAAGGCTGTTGGGGGCTAGGGAGTATCGAGTTGATCATTATACATGAAGAAATAACCAATTTCATCGTTTGGTTTATGTTTTACACGCGTTTTAAATTTTATTGCCGAAATCGCTTTTTCTCGCCGAGATAAGCACGTTTTCTGAAATGCCGCTCTCCCGTCACTCTGGTTAAAGTGTTATGAAAAAAAAGGCTGTTGGGGGCTAGGGAGTATCGAGTTGATCATTATACATGAAGAAATAACCAATTTCATCGTTTGGTTTATGTTTTACACGCGTTTTAAATTTTATTGCCGAAATCGCTTTTTCTCGCCGAGATAAGCACGTTTTCTGAAATGCCGCTCTCCCGTCACTCTGGTTAAAGTGTTATGAAAAAAAAGGCTGTTGGGGGCTAGGGAGTATCGAGTTGATCATTATACATGAAGAAATAACCAATTTCATCGTTTGGTTTATGTTTTACACGCGTTTTAAATTTTATTGCCGAAATCGCTTTTTCTCGCCGAGATAAGCACGTTTTCTGAAATGCCGCTCTCCCGTCACTCTGGTTAAAGTGTTATGAAAAAAAAGGCTGTTGGGGGCTAGGGAGTATCGAGTTGATCATTATACATGAAGAAATAACCAATTTCATCGTTTGGTTTATGTTTTACACGCGTTTTAAATTTTATTGCCGAAATCGCTTTTTCTCGCCGAGATAAGCACGTTTTCTGAAATGCCGCTCTCCCGTCACTCTGGTTAAAGTGTTATGAAAAAAAAGGCTGTTGGGGGCTAGGGAGTATCGAGTTGATCATTATACATGAAGAAATAACCAATTTCATCGTTTGGTTTATGTTTTACACGCGTTTTAAATTTTATTGCCGAAATCGCTTTTTCTCGCCGAGATAAGCACGTTTTCTGAAATGCCGCTCTCCCGTCACTCTGGTTAAAGTGTTATGAAAAAAAAGGCTGTTGGGGGCTAGGGAGTATCGAGTTGATCATTATACATGAAGAAATAACCAATTTCATCGTTTGGTTTATGTTTTACACGCGTTTTAAATTTTATTGCCGAAATCGCTTTTTCTCGCCGAGATAAGCACGTTTTCTGAAATGCCGCTCTCCCGTCACTCTGGTTAAAGTGTTATGAAAAAAAAGGCTGTTGGGGGCTAGGGAGTATCGAGTTGATCATTATACATGAAGAAATAACCAATTTCATCGTTTGGTTTATGTTTTACACGCGTTTTAAATTTTATTGCCGAAATCGCTTTTTCTCGCCGAGATAAGCACGTTTTCTGAAATGCCGCTCTCCCGTCACTCTGGTTAAAGTGTTATGAAAAAAAAGGCTGTTGGGGGCTAGGGAGTATCGAGTTGATCATTATACATGAAGAAATAACCAATTTCATCGTTTGGTTTATGTTTTACACGCGTTTTAAATTTTATTGCCGAAATCGCTTTTTCTCGCCGAGATAAGCACGTTTTCTGAAATGCCGCTCTCCCGTCACTCTGGTTAAAGTGTTATGAAAAAAAAGGCTGTTGGGGGCTAGGGAGTATCGAGTTGATCATTATACATGAAGAAATAACCAATTTCATCGTTTGGTTTATGTTTTACACGCGTTTTAAATTTTATTGCCGAAATCGCTTTTTCTCGCCGAGATAAGCACGTTTTCTGAAATGCCGCTCTCCCGTCACTCTGGTTAAAGTGTTATGAAAAAAAAGGCTGTTGGGGGCTAGGGAGTATCGAGTTGATCATTATACATGAAGAAATAACCAATTTCATCGTTTGGTTTATGTTTTACACGCGTTTTAAATTTTATTGCCGAAATCGCTTTTTCTCGCCGAGATAAGCACGTTTTCTGAAATGCCGCTCTCCCGTCACTCTGGTTAAAGTGTTATGAAAAAAAAGGCTGTTGGGGGCTAGGGAGTATCGAGTTGATCATTATACATGAAGAAATAACCAATTTCATCGTTTGGTTTATGTTTTACACGCGTTTTAAATTTTATTGCCGAAATCGCTTTTTCTCGCCGAGATAAGCACGTTTTCTGAAATGCCGCTCTCCCGTCACTCTGGTTAAAGTGTTATGAAAAAAAAGGCTGTTGGGGGCTAGGGAGTATCGAGTTGATCATTATACATGAAGAAATAACCAATTTCATCGTTTGGTTTATGTTTTACACGCGTTTTAAATTTTATTGCCGAAATCGCTTTTTCTCGCCGAGATAAGCACGTTTTCTGAAATGCCGCTCTCCCGTCACTCTGGTTAAAGTGTTATGAAAAAAAAGGCTGTTGGGGGCTAGGGAGTATCGAGTTGATCATTATACATGAAGAAATAACCAATTTCATCGTTTGGTTTATGTTTTACACGCGTTTTAAATTTTATTGCCGAAATCGCTTTTTCTCGCCGAGATAAGCACGTTTTCTGAAATGCCGCTCATCCCGTCACTCTGGTTAAAGTGTTATGAAAAAAAAGGCTGTTGGGGGCTAGGGAGTATCGAGTTGATCATTATACATGAAGAAATAACCAATTTCATCGTTTGGTTTATGTTTTACACGCGTTTTAAATTTTATTGCCGAAATCGCTTTTTCTCGCCGAGATAAGCACGTTTTCTGAAATGCCGCTCTCCCGTCACTCTGGTTAAAGTGTTATGAAAAAAAAGGCTGTTGGGGGCTAGGGAGTATCGAGTTGATCATTATACATGAAGAAATAACCAATTTCATCGTTTGGTTTATGTTTTACACGCGTTTTAAATTTTATTGCCGAAATCGCTTTTTCTCGCCGAGATAAGCACGTTTTCTGAAATGCCGCTCTCCCGTCACTCTGGTTAAAGTGTTATGAAAAAAAAGGCTGTTGGGGGCTAGGGAGTATCGAGTTGATCATTATACATGAAGAAATAACCAATTTCATCGTTTGGTTTATGTTTTACACGCGTTTTAAATTTTATTGCCGAAATCGCTTTTTCTCGCCGAGATAAGCACGTTTTCTGAAATGCCGCTCTCCCGTCACTCTGGTTAAAGTGTTATGAAAAAAAAGGCTGTTGGGGGCTAGGGAGTATCGAGTTGATCATTATACATGAAGAAATAACCAATTTCATCGTTTGGTTTATGTTTTACACGCGTTTTAAATTTTATTGCCGAAATCGCTTTTTCTCGCCGAGATAAGCACGTTTTCTGAAATGCCGCTCTCCCGTCACTCTGGTTAAAGTGTTATGAAAAAAAAGGCTGTTGGGGGCTAGGGAGTATCGAGTTGATCATTATACATGAAGAAATAACCAATTTCATCGTTTGGTTTATGTTTTACACGCGTTTTAAATTTTATTGCCGAAATCGCTTTTTCTCGCCGAGATAAGCACGTTTTCTGAAATGCCGCTCTCC
Source organism: Syngnathus leptorhynchus (assembly GCF_054491065.1). Classification (NCBI taxonomy): domain Eukaryota; kingdom Metazoa; phylum Chordata; class Actinopteri; order Syngnathiformes; family Syngnathidae; genus Syngnathus; species Syngnathus leptorhynchus. The sequence goes on along the minus strand of NW_028232307.1, from coordinate 22,401 downwards.
CGTCACTCTGGTTAAAGTGTTATGAAAAAAAAGGCTGTTGGGGGCTAGGGAGTATCGAGTTGATCATTATACATGAAGAAATAACCAATTTCATCGTTTGGTTTATGTTTTACACGCGTTTTAAATTTTATTGCCGAAATCGCTTTTTCTCGCCGAGATAAGCACGTTTTCTGAAATGCCGCTCTCCCGTCACTCTGGTTAAAGTGTTATGAAAAAAAAGGCTGTTGGGGGCTAGGGAGTATCGAGTTGATCATTATACATGAAGAAATAACCAATTTCATCGTTTGGTTTATGTTTTACACGCGTTTTAAATTTTATTGCCGAAATCGCTTTTTCTCGCCGAGATAAGCACGTTTTCTGAAATGCCGCTCTCCCGTCACTCTGGTTAAAGTGTTATGAAAAAAAAGGCTGTTGGGGGCTAGGGAGTATCGAGTTGATCATTATACATGAAGAAATAACCAATTTCATCGTTTGGTTTATGTTTTACACGCGTTTTAAATTTTATTGCCGAAATCGCTTTTTCTCGCCGAGATAAGCACGTTTTCTGAAATGCCGCTCTCCCGTCACTCTGGTTAAAGTGTTATGAAAAAAAAGGCTGTTGGGGGCTAGGGAGTATCGAGTTGATCATTATACATGAAGAAATAACCAATTTCATCGTTTGGTTTATGTTTTACACGCGTTTTAAATTTTATTGCCGAAATCGCTTTTTCTCGCCGAGATAAGCACGTTTTCTGAAATGCCGCTCTCCCGTCACTCTGGTTAAAGTGTTATGAAAAAAAAGGCTGTTGGGGGCTAGGGAGTATCGAGTTGATCATTATACATGAAGAAATAACCAATTTCATCGTTTGGTTTATGTTTTACACGCGTTTTAAATTTTATTGCCGAAATCGCTTTTTCTCGCCGAGATAAGCACGTTTTCTGAAATGCCGCTCTCCCGTCACTCTGGTTAAAGTGTTATGAAAAAAAAGGCTGTTGGGGGCTAGGGAGTATCGAGTTGATCATTATACATGAAGAAATAACCAATTTCATCGTTTGGTTTATGTTTTACACGCGTTTTAAATTTTATTGCCGAAATCGCTTTTTCTCGCCGAGATAAGCACGTTTTCTGAAATGCCGCTCTCCCGTCACTCTGGTTAAAGTGTTATGAAAAAAAAGGCTGTTGGGGGCTAGGGAGTATCGAGTTGATCATTATACATGAAGAAATAACCAATTTCATCGTTTGGTTTATGTTTTACACGCGTTTTAAATTTTATTGCCGAAATCGCTTTTTCTCGCCGAGATAAGCACGTTTTCTGAAATGCCGCTCTCCCGTCACTCTGGTTAAAGTGTTATGAAAAAAAAGGCTGTTGGGGGCTAGGGAGTATCGAGTTGATCATTATACATGAAGAAATAACCAATTTCATCGTTTGGTTTATGTTTTACACGCGTTTTAAATTTTATTGCCGAAATCGCTTTTTCTCGCCGAGATAAGCACGTTTTCTGAAATGCCGCTCTCCCGTCACTCTGGTTAAAGTGTTATGAAAAAAAAGGCTGTTGGGGGCTAGGGAGTATCGAGTTGATCATTATACATGAAGAAATAACCAATTTCATCGTTTGGTTTATGTTTTACACGCGTTTTAAATTTTATTGCCGAAATCGCTTTTTCTCGCCGAGATAAGCACGTTTTCTGAAATGCCGCTCTCCCGTCACTCTGGTTAAAGTGTTATGAAAAAAAAGGCTGTTGGGGGCTAGGGAGTATCGAGTTGATCATTATACATGAAGAAATAACCAATTTCATCGTTTGGTTTATGTTTTACACGCGTTTTAAATTTTATTGCCGAAATCGCTTTTTCTCGCCGAGATAAGCACGTTTTCTGAAATGCCGCTCTCCCGTCACTCTGGTTAAAGTGTTATGAAAAAAAAGGCTGTTGGGGGCTAGGGAGTATCGAGTTGATCATTATACATGAAGAAATAACCAATTTCATCGTTTGGTTTATGTTTTACACGCGTTTTAAATTTTATTGCCGAAATCGCTTTTTCTCGCCGAGATAAGCACGTTTTCTGAAATGCCGCTCTCCCGTCACTCTGGTTAAAGTGTTATGAAAAAAAAGGCTGTTGGGGGCTAGGGAGTATCGAGTTGATCATTATACATGAAGAAATAACCAATTTCATCGTTTGGTTTATGTTTTACACGCGTTTTAAATTTTATTGCCGAAATCGCTTTTTCTCGCCGAGATAAGCACGTTTTCTGAAATGCCGCTCTCCCGTCACTCTGGTTAAAGTGTTATGAAAAAAAAGGCTGTTGGGGGCTAGGGAGTATCGAGTTGATCATTATACATGAAGAAATAACCAATTTCATCGTTTGGTTTATGTTTTACACGCGTTTTAAATTTTATTGCCGAAATCGCTTTTTCTCGCCGAGATAAGCACGTTTTCTGAAATGCCGCTCTCCCGTCACTCTGGTTAAAGTGTTATGAAAAAAAAGGCTGTTGGGGGCTAGGGAGTATCGAGTTGATCATTATACATGAAGAAATAACCAATTTCATCGTTTGGTTTATGTTTTACACGCGTTTTAAATTTTATTGCCGAAATCGCTTTTTCTCGCCGAGATAAGCACGTTTTCTGAAATGCCGCTCTCCCGTCACTCTGGTTAAAGTGTTATGAAAAAAAAGGCTGTTGGGGGCTAGGGAGTATCGAGTTGATCATTATACATGAAGAAATAACCAATTTCATCGTTTGGTTTATGTTTTACACGCGTTTTAAATTTTATTGCCGAAATCGCTTTTTCTCGCCGAGATAAGCACGTTTTCTGAAATGCCGCTCTCCCGTCACTCTGGTTAAAGTGTTATGAAAAAAAAGGCTGTTGGGGGCTAGGGAGTATCGAGTTGATCATTATACATGAAGAAATAACCAATTTCATCGTTTGGTTTATGTTTTACACGCGTTTTAAATTTTATTGCCGAAATCGCTTTTTCTCGCCGAGATAAGCACGTTTTCTGAAATGCCGCTCTCCCGTCACTCTGGTTAAAGTGTTATGAAAAAAAAGGCTGTTGGGGGCTAGGGAGTATCGAGTTGATCATTATACATGAAGAAATAACCAATTTCATCGTTTGGTTTATGTTTTACACGCGTTTTAAATTTTATTGCCGAAATCGCTTTTTCTCGCCGAGATAAGCACGTTTTCTGAAATGCCGCTCTCCCGTCACTCTGGTTAAAGTGTTATGAAAAAAAAGGCTGTTGGGGGCTAGGGAGTATCGAGTTGATCATTATACATGAAGAAATAACCAATTTCATCGTTTGGTTTATGTTTTACACGCGTTTTAAATTTTATTGCCGAAATCGCTTTTTCTCGCCGAGATAAGCACGTTTTCTGAAATGCCGCTCTCCCGTCACTCTGGTTAAAGTGTTATGAAAAAAAAGGCTGTTGGGGGCTAGGGAGTATCGAGTTGATCATTATACATGAAGAAATAACCAATTTCATCGTTTGGTTTATGTTTTACACGCGTTTTAAATTTTATTGCCGAAATCGCTTTTTCTCGCCGAGATAAGCACGTTTTCTGAAATGCCGCTCTCCCGTCACTCTGGTTAAAGTGTTATGAAAAAAAAGGCTGTTGGGGGCTAGGGAGTATCGAGTTGATCATTATACATGAAGAAATAACCAATTTCATCGTTTGGTTTATGTTTTACACGCGTTTTAAATTTTATTGCCGAAATCGCTTTTTCTCGCCGAGATAAGCACGTTTTCTGAAATGCCGCTCTCCCGTCACTCTGGTTAAAGTGTTATGAAAAAAAAGGCTGTTGGGGGCTAGGGAGTATCGAGTTGATCATTATACATGAAGAAATAACCAATTTCATCGTTTGGTTTATGTTTTACACGCGTTTTAAATTTTATTGCCGAAATCGCTTTTTCTCGCCGAGATAAGCACGTTTTCTGAAATGCCGCTCTCCCGTCACTCTGGTTAAAGTGTTATGAAAAAAAAGGCTGTTGGGGGCTAGGGAGTATCGAGTTGATCATTATACATGAAGAAATAACCAATTTCATCGTTTGGTTTATGTTTTACACGCGTTTTAAATTTTATTGCCGAAATCGCTTTTTCTCGCCGAGATAAGCACGTTTTCTGAAATGCCGCTCTCCCGTCACTCTGGTTAAAGTGTTATGAAAAAAAAGGCTGTTGGGGGCTAGGGAGTATCGAGTTGATCATTATACATGAAGAAATAACCAATTTCATCGTTTGGTTTATGTTTTACACGCGTTTTAAATTTTATTGCCGAAATCGCTTTTTCTCGCCGAGATAAGCACGTTTTCTGAAATGCCGCTCTCCCGTCACTCTGGTTAAAGTGTTATGAAAAAAAAGGCTGTTGGGGGCTAGGGAGTATCGAGTTGATCATTATACATGAAGAAATAACCAATTTCATCGTTTGGTTTATGTTTTACACGCGTTTTAAATTTTATTGCCGAAATCGCTTTTTCTCGCCGAGATAAGCACGTTTTCTGAAATGCCGCTCTCCCGTCACTCTGGTTAAAGTGTTATGAAAAAAAAGGCTGTTGGGGGCTAGGGAGTATCGAGTTGATCATTATACATGAAGAAATAACCAATTTCATCGTTTGGTTTATGTTTTACACGCGTTTTAAATTTTATTGCCGAAATCGCTTTTTCTCGCCGAGATAAGCACGTTTTCTGAAATGCCGCTCTCCCCGAGATAAGCACGTTTTCTGAAATGCCCGCTCTCCCGTCACTCTGGTTAAAGTGTTATGAAAAAAAAGGCTGTTGGGGGCTAGGGAGTATCGAGTTGATCATTATACATGAAGAAATAACCAATTTCATCGTTTGGTTTATGTTTTACACGCGTTTTAAATTTTATTGCCGAAATCGCTTTTTCTCGCCGAGATAAGCACGTTTTCTGAAATGCCGCTCTCCCGTCACTCTGGTTAAAGTGTTATGAAAAAAAAGGCTGTTGGGGGCTAGGGAGTATCGAGTTGATCATTATACATGAAGAAATAACCAATTTCATCGTTTGGTTTATGTTTTACACGCGTTTTAAATTTTATTGCCGAAATCGCTTTTTCTCGCCGAGATAAGCACGTTTTCTGAAATGCCGCTCTCCCCGTCACTCTGGTTAAAGTGTTATGAAAAAAAAGGCTGTTGGGGGCTAGGGAGTATCGAGTTGATCATTATACATGAAGAAATAACCCAATTTCATCGTTTGGTTTATGTTTACACGCGTTTTAAATTTTATTGCCGAAATCGCTTTTTCTCGCCGAGATAAGCACGTTTTCTGAATGCCGCTCTCCCGTCACTCTGGTTAAAGTGTTATGAAAAAAAAGGCTGTTGGGGGCTAGGGAGTATCGAGTTGATCATTATACATGAAGAAATAACCAATTTCATCGTTTGGTTTATGTTTTACACGCGTTTTAAATTTTATTGCCGAAATCGCTTTTTCTCGCCGAGATAAGCACGTTTTCTGAAATGCCGCTCTCCCGTCACTCTGGTTAAAGTGTTATGAAAAAAAAGGCTGTTGGGGGCTAGGGAGTATCGAGTTGATCATTATACATGAAGAAATAACCAATTTCATCGTTTGGTTTATGTTTTACACGCGTTTTAAATTTTATTGCCGAAATCGCTTTTTCTCGCCGAGATAAGCACGTTTTCTGAAATGCCGCTCTCCCGTCACTCTGGTTAAAGTGTTATGAAAAAAAAGGCTGTTGGGGGCTAGGGAGTATCGAGTTGATCATTATACATGAAGAAATAACCAATTTCATCCGTTTGGTTTATGTTTTACACGCGTTTTAAATTTTATTGCCGAAATCGCTTTTCTCGCCGAGATAAGCACGTTTTCTGAAATGCCGCTCTCCCGTCACTCTGGTTAAAGTGTTATGAAAAAAAAGGCTGTTGGGGCTAGGGAGTATCGAGTTGATCATTATACATGAAGAAATAACCAATTTCATCCTTTGGTTTATGTTTTACCACGCGTTTTAAATTTTATTGCCGAAATCGGCTTTTCTCGCCGAGATAAGCACGTTTTCTGAAATGCCGCTCTCCCCGTCACTCTGGTTAAAGTGTTATGAAAAAAAAAGGCTGTTGGGGGCTAGGGAGTATCGAGTTGATCATTATACATGAAGAAATAACCAATTTCATCGTTTGGTTTATGTTTTACACGCGTTTTAAATTTTATTGCCGAAATCGCTTTTTCTCGCCGAGATAAGCACGTTTTCTGAAATGCCGCTCTCCCGTCACTCTGGTTAAAGTGTTATGAAAAAAAAGGCTGTTGGGGAGCTAGGGAGTATCGAGTTGATCATTATACATGAAGAAATAACCAATTTCATCGTTTGGTTTATGTTTTACACGCGTTTTAAATTTTATTGCCGAAATCGCTTTTTCTCGCCGAGATAAGCACGTTTTCTGAAATGCCGCTCTCCCCGTCACTCTGGTTAAAGTGTTATGAAAAAAAAGGCTGTTGGGGGCTAGGGAGTATCGAGTTGATCATTATACATGAAGAAATAACCAATTTCATCGTTTGGTTTATGTTTTACACGCGTTTTAAATTTTATTGCCGAAATGGCTTTCTCGCCGAGATAAGCACGTTTTCTGAAATGCCGCTCTCCCGTCACTCTGGTTAAAGTGTTATGAAAAAAAAGGCTGTTGGGGCTAGGGAGTATCGAGTTGATCATTATACATGAAGAAATAACCAATTTCATCGTTTGGTTTATGTTTTACACGCGTTTTAAATTTTATTGCCGAAATCGCTTTTTCTCGCCGAGATAAGCACGTTTTCTGAAATGCCGCTCTCCCGTCACTCTGGTTAAAGTGTTATGAAAAAAAAAGGCTGTTGGGGGCTAGGGAGTATCGAGTTGATCATTATACATGAAGAAATAACCAATTTCATCGTTTGGTTTATGTTTTACACGCGTTTTAAATTTTATTGCCGAAATCGGCTTTTTCTCGCCGAGATAAGCACGTTTTCTGAAATGCCGCTCTCCCGTCACTCTGGTTAAAGTGTTATGAAAAAAAAGGCTGTTGGGGGCTAGGGACTATCGAGTTGATCATTATACATGAAGAAATAACCAATTTCATCGTTTGGTTTATGTTTTACACGCGTTTTAAATTTTATTGCCGAAATCGCTTTTTCTCGCCGAGATAAGCACGTTTTCTGAAATGCCGCTCTCCCGTCACTCTGGTTAAAGTGTTATGAAAAAAAAGGCTGTTGGGGGCTAGGGACTATCGAGTTGATCATTATACATGAAGAAATAACCAATTTCATCGTTTGGTTTATGTTTTTACACGCGTTTAAATTTTATTGCCGAAATGGCTTTTTCTCGCCGAGATAAGCACGTTTTTCTGAAATGCCGCTCTCCCGTCACTCTGGTTAAAGTGTTATGAATAAAAAGGCTGTTGGGGGCTAGGGAGTATCGAGTTGATCATTATACATGAAGAAATAACCAATTTCATCGTTTGGTTTATGTTTTACACGCGTTTTAAATTTTATTGCCGAAATCGCTTTTTCTCGCCGAGATAAGCACGTTTTCTGAAATGCCGCTCTCCCGTCACTCTGGTTAAAGTGTTATGAAAAAAAAGGCTGTTGGGGGCTAGGGAGTATCGAGTTGATCATTATACATGAAGAAATAACCAATTTCATCGTTTGGTTTATGTTTTACACGCGTTTTAAATTTTATTGCCGAAATCGCTTTTTCTCGCCGAGATAAGCACGTTTTCTGAAATGCCGCTCTCCCCGTCACTCTGGTTAAAGTGTTATGAAAAAAAAGGCTGTTGGGGGCTAGGGAGTATCGAGTTGATCATTATACATGAAGAAATAACCAATTTCATCGTTTGGTTTATGTTTTACACGCGTTTTAAATTTTATTGCCGAAATCGCTTTTTCTCGCCGAGATAAGCACGTTTTCTGAAATGCCGCTCTCCCGTCACTCTGGTTAAAGTGTTATGAAAAAAAAGGCTGTTGGGGGCTAGGGAGTGATCGAGTTGATCATTATACATGAAGAAATAACCAATTTCATCGTTTGGTTTATGTTTTACACGCGTTTTAAATTTTATTGCCGAAATCGCTTTTTCTCGCCGAGATAAGCACGTTTTCTGAAATGCCGCTCTCCCGTCACTCTCGTTAAAGTGTTATGAAAAAAAGGCTGTTGGGGGCTAGGGAGTATCGAGTTGATCATTATACATGAAGAAATAACCAATTTCATCGTTTGGTTTATGTTTTACACGCGTTTTAAATTTTATTGCCGAAATCGCTTTTTCTCGCCGAGATAAGCACGTTTTCTGAAATGCCGCTCTCCCGTCACTCTGGTTAAAGTGTTATGAAAAAAAAGGCTGTTGGGGGCTAGGGAGTATCGAGTTGATCATTATACATGAAGAAATAACCAATTTCATCGTTTGGTTTATGTTTTACACGCGTTTTAAATTTTATTGCCGAAATGGCTTTTTCCTCGCCGAGATAAGCACGTTTTCTGAAATGCCGCTCTCCCGTCACTCTGGTTAAAGTGTTATGAAAAAAAAGGCTGTTGGGGGGCTAGGGAGTATCGAGTTGATCATTATACATGAAGAAATAACCAATTTCATCGTTTGGTTTATGTTTTACACGCGTTTTAAATTTTATTGCCGAAATGGCTTTTTCTCGCCGAGATAAGCACGTTTTCTGAAATGCCGCTCTCCTGTCACTCTGGTTAAAGTGTTATGAAAAAAAAGGCTGTTGGGGGCTAGGGAGTATCGAGTTGATCATTATACATGAAGAAATAACCAATTTCATCGTTTGGTTTATGTTTTACACGCGTTTTAAATTTTATTGCCGAAATGGCTTTTTCTCGCCGAGATAAGCACGTTTTCTGAAATGCGCTCTCCCGTCACTCTGGTTAAAGTGTTATGAAAAAAAAGGCTGTTGGGGGCTAGGAGTATCGAGTTGATCATTATAAATGAAGAAATAACCAATTTCATCGTTTGGTTTATGTTTTACACGCGTTTTAAATTTTATTGCCGAAATGGCTTTTTCTCGCCGAGATAAGCACGTTTCTGAAATGCCGCTCTCCGTGTTATGAAAAAAAAGGCTGTTGGGGGCTAGGGAGTATCGAGTTGATCATTATACATGAAGAAATAACCAATTTCATCGTTTGGTTTATGTTTTACACGCGTTTTAAATTTTATTGCCGAAATCGCTTTTTCTCGCCGAGATAAGCACCACGTTTTCTGAAATGCCGCTCTCCCGTCACTCTGGTTAAAGTGTTATGAAAAAAAAGGCTGTTGGGGGCTAGGGAGTATCGAGTTGATCATTATACATGAAGAAATAACCAATTTCATCGTTTGGTTTATGTTTTACACGCGTTTTAAATTTTATTGCCGAAATCGCTTTTTCTCGCCGAGATAAGCACGTTTTCTGAAATGCCGCTCTCCCGTCACTCTGGTTAAAGTGTTATGAAAAAAAAGGCTGTTGGGGGCTAGGGAGTATCGAGTTGATCATTATACATGAAGAAATAACCAATTTCATCGTTTGGTTTATGTTTTACACGCGTTTTAAATTTTATTGCCGAAATCGCTTTTTCTCGCCGAGATAAGCACGTTTTCTGAAATGCCGCTCTCCCGTCACTCTGGTTAAAGTGTTATGAAAAAAAAGGCTGTTGGGGGCTAGGGAGTATCGAGTTGATCATTATACATGAAGAAATAACCAATTTCATCGTTTGGTTTATGTTTTACACGCGTTTTAAATTTTATTGCCGAAATCGCTTTTTCTCGCCGAGATAAGCACGTTTTCTGAAATGCCGCTCTCCCGTCACTCTGGTTAAAGTGTTATGAAAAAAAAGGCTGTTGGGGGCTAGGGAGTATCGAGTTGATCATTATACATGAAGAAATAACCAATTTCATCGTTTGGTTTATGTTTTACACGCGTTTTAAATTTTATTGCCGAAATCGCTTTTTCTCGCCGAGATAAGCACGTTTTCTGAAATGCCGCTCTCCCGTCACTCTGGTTAAAGTGTTATGAAAAAAAAGGCTGTTGGGGGCTAGGGAGTATCGAGTTGATCATTATACATGAAGAAATAACCAATTTCATCGTTTGGTTTATGTTTTACACGCGTTTTAAATTTTATTGCCGAAATCGCTTTTTCTCGCCGAGATAAGCACGTTTTCTGAAATGCCGCTCTCCCGTCACTCTGGTTAAAGTGTTATGAAAAAAAAGGCTGTTGGGGGCTAGGGAGTATCGAGTTGATCATTATACATGAAGAAATAACCAATTTCATCGTTTGGTTTATGTTTTACACGCGTTTTAAATTTTATTGCCGAAATCGCTTTTTCTCGCCGAGATAAGCACGTTTTCTGAAATGCCGCTCTCCCGTCACTCTGGTTAAAGTGTTATGAAAAAAAAGGCTGTTGGGGGCTAGGGAGTATCGAGTTGATCATTATACATGAAGAAATAACCAATTTCATCGTTTGGTTTATGTTTTACACGCGTTTTAAATTTTATTGCCGAAATCGCTTTTTCTCGCCGAGATAAGCACGTTTTCTGAAATGCCGCTCTCCCGTCACTCTGGTTAAAGTGTTATGAAAAAAAAGGCTGTTGGGGGCTAGGGAGTATCGAGTTGATCATTATACATGAAGAAATAACCAATTTCATCGTTTGGTTTATGTTTTACACGCGTTTTAAATTTTATTGCCGAAATCGCTTTTTCTCGCCGAGATAAGCACGTTTTCTGAAATGCCGCTCTCCCGTCACTCTGGTTAAAGTGTTATGAAAAAAAAGGCTGTTGGGGGCTAGGGAGTATCGAGTTGATCATTATACATGAAGAAATAACCAATTTCATCGTTTGGTTTATGTTTTACACGCGTTTTAAATTTTATTGCCGAAATCGCTTTTTCTCGCCGAGATAAGCACGTTTTCTGAAATGCCGCTCTCCCGTCACTCTGGTTAAAGTGTTATGAAAAAAAAGGCTGTTGGGGGCTAGGGAGTATCGAGTTGATCATTATACATGAAGAAATAACCAATTTCATCGTTTGGTTTATGTTTTACACGCGTTTTAAATTTTATTGCCGAAATCGCTTTTTCTCGCCGAGATAAGCACGTTTTCTGAAATGCCGCTCTCCCGTCACTCTGGTTAAAGTGTTATGAAAAAAAAGGCTGTTGGGGGCTAGGGAGTATCGAGTTGATCATTATACATGAAGAAATAACCAATTTCATCGTTTGGTTTATGTTTTACACGCGTTTTAAATTTTATTGCCGAAATCGCTTTTTCTCGCCGAGATAAGCACGTTTTCTGAAATGCCGCTCTCCCGTCACTCTGGTTAAAGTGTTATGAAAAAAAAGGCTGTTGGGGGCTAGGGAGTATCGAGTTGATCATTATACATGAAGAAATAACCAATTTCATCGTTTGGTTTATGTTTTACACGCGTTTTAAATTTTATTGCCGAAATCGCTTTTTCTCGCCGAGATAAGCACGTTTTCTGAAATGCCGCTCTCCCGTCACTCTGGTTAAAGTGTTATGAAAAAAAAGGCTGTTGGGGGCTAGGGAGTATCGAGTTGATCATTATACATGAAGAAATAACCAATTTCATCGTTTGGTTTATGTTTTACACGCGTTTTAAATTTTATTGCCGAAATCGCTTTTTCTCGCCGAGATAAGCACGTTTTCTGAAATGCCGCTCTCCCGTCACTCTGGTTAAAGTGTTATGAAAAAAAAGGCTGTTGGGGGCTAGGGAGTATCGAGTTGATCATTATACATGAAGAAATAACCAATTTCATCGTTTGGTTTATGTTTTACACGCGTTTTAAATTTTATTGCCGAAATCGCTTTTTCTCGCCGAGATAAGCACGTTTTCTGAAATGCCGCTCTCCCGTCACTCTGGTTAAAGTGTTATGAAAAAAAAGGCTGTTGGGGGCTAGGGAGTATCGAGTTGATCATTATACATGAAGAAATAACCAATTTCATCGTTTGGTTTATGTTTTACACGCGTTTTAAATTTTATTGCCGAAATCGCTTTTTCTCGCCGAGATAAGCACGTTTTCTGAAATGCCGCTCTCCCGTCACTCTGGTTAAAGTGTTATGAAAAAAAAGGCTGTTGGGGGCTAGGGAGTATCGAGTTGATCATTATACATGAAGAAATAACCAATTTCATCGTTTGGTTTATGTTTTACACGCGTTTTAAATTTTATTGCCGAAATCGCTTTTTCTCGCCGAGATAAGCACGTTTTCTGAAATGCCGCTCTCCCGTCACTCTGGTTAAAGTGTTATGAAAAAAAAGGCTGTTGGGGGCTAGGGAGTATCGAGTTGATCATTATACATGAAGAAATAACCAATTTCATCGTTTGGTTTATGTTTTACACGCGTTTTAAATTTTATTGCCGAAATCGCTTTTTCTCGCCGAGATAAGCACGTTTTCTGAAATGCCGCTCTCCCGTCACTCTGGTTAAAGTGTTATGAAAAAAAAGGCTGTTGGGGGCTAGGGAGTATCGAGTTGATCATTATACATGAAGAAATAACCAATTTCATCGTTTGGTTTATGTTTTACACGCGTTTTAAATTTTATTGCCGAAATCGCTTTTTCTCGCCGAGATAAGCACGTTTTCTGAAATGCCGCTCTCCCGTCACTCTGGTTAAAGTGTTATGAAAAAAAAGGCTGTTGGGGGCTAGGGAGTATCGAGTTGATCATTATACATGAAGAAATAACCAATTTCATCGTTTGGTTTATGTTTTACACGCGTTTTAAATTTTATTGCCGAAATCGCTTTTTCTCGCCGAGATAAGCACGTTTTCTGAAATGCCGCTCTCCCGTCACTCTGGTTAAAGTGTTATGAAAAAAAAGGCTGTTGGGGGCTAGGGAGTATCGAGTTGATCATTATACATGAAGAAATAACCAATTTCATCGTTTGGTTTATGTTTTACACGCGTTTTAAATTTTATTGCCGAAATCGCTTTTTCTCGCCGAGATAAGCACGTTTTCTGAAATGCCGCTCTCCCGTCACTCTGGTTAAAGTGTTATGAAAAAAAAGGCTGTTGGGGGCTAGGGAGTATCGAGTTGATCATTATACATGAAGAAATAACCAATTTCATCGTTTGGTTTATGTTTTACACGCGTTTTAAATTTTATTGCCGAAATCGCTTTTTCTCGCCGAGATAAGCACGTTTTCTGAAATGCCGCTCTCCCGTCACTCTGGTTAAAGTGTTATGAAAAAAAAGGCTGTTGGGGGCTAGGGAGTATCGAGTTGATCATTATACATGAAGAAATAACCAATTTCATCGTTTGGTTTATGTTTTACACGCGTTTTAAATTTTATTGCCGAAATCGCTTTTTCTCGCCGAGATAAGCACGTTTTCTGAAATGCCGCTCTCCCGTCACTCTGGTTAAAGTGTTATGAAAAAAAAGGCTGTTGGGGGCTAGGGAGTATCGAGTTGATCATTATACATGAAGAAATAACCAATTTCATCGTTTGGTTTATGTTTTACACGCGTTTTAAATTTTATTGCCGAAATCGCTTTTTCTCGCCGAGATAAGCACGTTTTCTGAAATGCCGCTCTCCCGTCACTCTGGTTAAAGTGTTATGAAAAAAAAGGCTGTTGGGGGCTAGGGAGTATCGAGTTGATCATTATACATGAAGAAATAACCAATTTCATCGTTTGGTTTATGTTTTACACGCGTTTTAAATTTTATTGCCGAAATCGCTTTTTCTCGCCGAGATAAGCACGTTTTCTGAAATGCCGCTCTCCCGTCACTCTGGTTAAAGTGTTATGAAAAAAAAGGCTGTTGGGGGCTAGGGAGTATCGAGTTGATCATTATACATGAAGAAATAACCAATTTCATCGTTTGGTTTATGTTTTACACGCGTTTTAAATTTTATTGCCGAAATCGCTTTTTCTCGCCGAGATAAGCACGTTTTCTGAAATGCCGCTCTCCCGTCACTCTGGTTAAAGTGTTATGAAAAAAAAGGCTGTTGGGGGCTAGGGAGTATCGAGTTGATCATTATACATGAAGAAATAACCAATTTCATCGTTTGGTTTATGTTTTACACGCGTTTTAAATTTTATTGCCGAAATCGCTTTTTCTCGCCGAGATAAGCACGTTTTCTGAAATGCCGCTCTCCCGTCACTCTGGTTAAAGTGTTATGAAAAAAAAGGCTGTTGGGGGCTAGGGAGTATCGAGTTGATCATTATACATGAAGAAATAACCAATTTCATCGTTTGGTTTATGTTTTACACGCGTTTTAAATTTTATTGCCGAAATCGCTTTTTCTCGCCGAGATAAGCACGTTTTCTGAAATGCCGCTCTCCCGTCACTCTGGTTAAAGTGTTATGAAAAAAAAGGCTGTTGGGGGCTAGGGAGTATCGAGTTGATCATTATACATGAAGAAATAACCAATTTCATCGTTTGGTTTATGTTTTACACGCGTTTTAAATTTTATTGCCGAAATCGCTTTTTCTCGCCGAGATAAGCACGTTTTCTGAAATGCCGCTCTCCCGTCACTCTGGTTAAAGTGTTATGAAAAAAAAGGCTGTTGGGGGCTAGGGAGTATCGAGTTGATCATTATACATGAAGAAATAACCAATTTCATCGTTTGGTTTATGTTTTACACGCGTTTTAAATTTTATTGCCGAAATCGCTTTTTCTCGCCGAGATAAGCACGTTTTCTGAAATGCCGCTCTCCCGTCACTCTGGTTAAAGTGTTATGAAAAAAAAGGCTGTTGGGGGCTAGGGAGTATCGAGTTGATCATTATACATGAAGAAATAACCAATTTCATCGTTTGGTTTATGTTTTACACGCGTTTTAAATTTTATTGCCGAAATCGCTTTTTCTCGCCGAGATAAGCACGTTTTCTGAAATGCCGCTCTCCCGTCACTCTGGTTAAAGTGTTATGAAAAAAAAGGCTGTTGGGGGCTAGGGAGTATCGAGTTGATCATTATACATGAAGAAATAACCAATTTCATCGTTTGGTTTATGTTTTACACGCGTTTTAAATTTTATTGCCGAAATCGCTTTTTCTCGCCGAGATAAGCACGTTTTCTGAAATGCCGCTCTCCCGTCACTCTGGTTAAAGTGTTATGAAAAAAAAGGCTGTTGGGGGCTAGGGAGTATCGAGTTGATCATTATACATGAAGAAATAACCAATTTCATCGTTTGGTTTATGTTTTACACGCGTTTTAAATTTTATTGCCGAAATCGCTTTTTCTCGCCGAGATAAGCACGTTTTCTGAAATGCCGCTCTCCCGTCACTCTGGTTAAAGTGTTATGAAAAAAAAGGCTGTTGGGGGCTAGGGAGTATCGAGTTGATCATTATACATGAAGAAATAACCAATTTCATCGTTTGGTTTATGTTTTACACGCGTTTTAAATTTTATTGCCGAAATCGCTTTTTCTCGCCGAGATAAGCACGTTTTCTGAAATGCCGCTCTCCCGTCACTCTGGTTAAAGTGTTATGAAAAAAAAGGCTGTTGGGGGCTAGGGAGTATCGAGTTGATCATTATACATGAAGAAATAACCAATTTCATCGTTTGGTTTATGTTTTACACGCGTTTTAAATTTTATTGCCGAAATCGCTTTTTCTCGCCGAGATAAGCACGTTTTCTGAAATGCCGCTCTCCCGTCACTCTGGTTAAAGTGTTATGAAAAAAAAGGCTGTTGGGGGCTAGGGAGTATCGAGTTGATCATTATACATGAAGAAATAACCAATTTCATCGTTTGGTTTATGTTTTACACGCGTTTTAAATTTTATTGCCGAAATCGCTTTTTCTCGCCGAGATAAGCACGTTTTCTGAAATGCCGCTCTCCCGTCACTCTGGTTAAAGTGTTATGAAAAAAAAGGCTGTTGGGGGCTAGGGAGTATCGAGTTGATCATTATACATGAAGAAATAACCAATTTCATCGTTTGGTTTATGTTTTACACGCGTTTTAAATTTTATTGCCGAAATCGCTTTTTCTCGCCGAGATAAGCACGTTTTCTGAAATGCCGCTCTCCCGTCACTCTGGTTAAAGTGTTATGAAAAAAAAGGCTGTTGGGGGCTAGGGAGTATCGAGTTGATCATTATACATGAAGAAATAACCAATTTCATCGTTTGGTTTATGTTTTACACGCGTTTTAAATTTTATTGCCGAAATCGCTTTTTCTCGCCGAGATAAGCACGTTTTCTGAAATGCCGCTCTCCCGTCACTCTGGTTAAAGTGTTATGAAAAAAAAGGCTGTTGGGGGCTAGGGAGTATCGAGTTGATCATTATACATGAAGAAATAACCAATTTCATCGTTTGGTTTATGTTTTACACGCGTTTTAAATTTTATTGCCGAAATCGCTTTTTCTCGCCGAGATAAGCACGTTTTCTGAAATGCCGCTCTCCCGTCACTCTGGTTAAAGTGTTATGAAAAAAAAGGCTGTTGGGGGCTAGGGAGTATCGAGTTGATCATTATACATGAAGAAATAACCAATTTCATCGTTTGGTTTATGTTTTACACGCGTTTTAAATTTTATTGCCGAAATCGCTTTTTCTCGCCGAGATAAGCACGTTTTCTGAAATGCCGCTCTCCCGTCACTCTGGTTAAAGTGTTATGAAAAAAAAGGCTGTTGGGGGCTAGGGAGTATCGAGTTGATCATTATACATGAAGAAATAACCAATTTCATCGTTTGGTTTATGTTTTACACGCGTTTTAAATTTTATTGCCGAAATCGCTTTTTCTCGCCGAGATAAGCACGTTTTCTGAAATGCCGCTCTCCCGTCACTCTGGTTAAAGTGTTATGAAAAAAAAGGCTGTTGGGGGCTAGGGAGTATCGAGTTGATCATTATACATGAAGAAATAACCAATTTCATCGTTTGGTTTATGTTTTACACGCGTTTTAAATTTTATTGCCGAAATCGCTTTTTCTCGCCGAGATAAGCACGTTTTCTGAAATGCCGCTCTCCCGTCACTCTGGTTAAAGTGTTATGAAAAAAAAGGCTGTTGGGGGCTAGGGAGTATCGAGTTGATCATTATACATGAAGAAATAACCAATTTCATCGTTTGGTTTATGTTTTACACGCGTTTTAAATTTTATTGCCGAAATCGCTTTTTCTCGCCGAGATAAGCACGTTTTCTGAAATGCCGCTCTCCCGTCACTCTGGTTAAAGTGTTATGAAAAAAAAGGCTGTTGGGGGCTAGGGAGTATCGAGTTGATCATTATACATGAAGAAATAACCAATTTCATCGTTTGGTTTATGTTTTACACGCGTTTTAAATTTTATTGCCGAAATCGCTTTTTCTCGCCGAGATAAGCACGTTTTCTGAAATGCCGCTCTCCCGTCACTCTGGTTAAAGTGTTATGAAAAAAAAGGCTGTTGGGGGCTAGGGAGTATCGAGTTGATCATTATACATGAAGAAATAACCAATTTCATCGTTTGGTTTATGTTTTACACGCGTTTTAAATTTTATTGCCGAAATCGCTTTTTCTCGCCGAGATAAGCACGTTTTCTGAAATGCCGCTCTCCCGTCACTCTGGTTAAAGTGTTATGAAAAAAAAGGCTGTTGGGGGCTAGGGAGTATCGAGTTGATCATTATACATGAAGAAATAACCAATTTCATCGTTTGGTTTATGTTTTACACGCGTTTTAAATTTTATTGCCGAAATCGCTTTTTCTCGCCGAGATAAGCACGTTTTCTGAAATGCCGCTCTCCCGTCACTCTGGTTAAAGTGTTATGAAAAAAAAGGCTGTTGGGGGCTAGGGAGTATCGAGTTGATCATTATACATGAAGAAATAACCAATTTCATCGTTTGGTTTATGTTTTACACGCGTTTTAAATTTTATTGCCGAAATCGCTTTTTCTCGCCGAGATAAGCACGTTTTCTGAAATGCCGCTCTCCCGTCACTCTGGTTAAAGTGTTATGAAAAAAAAGGCTGTTGGGGGCTAGGGAGTATCGAGTTGATCATTATACATGAAGAAATAACCAATTTCATCGTTTGGTTTATGTTTTACACGCGTTTTAAATTTTATTGCCGAAATCGCTTTTTCTCGCCGAGATAAGCACGTTTTCTGAAATGCCGCTCTCCCGTCACTCTGGTTAAAGTGTTATGAAAAAAAAGGCTGTTGGGGGCTAGGGAGTATCGAGTTGATCATTATACATGAAGAAATAACCAATTTCATCGTTTGGTTTATGTTTTACACGCGTTTTAAATTTTATTGCCGAAATCGCTTTTTCTCGCCGAGATAAGCACGTTTTCTGAAATGCCGCTCTCCCGTCACTCTGGTTAAAGTGTTATGAAAAAAAAGGCTGTTGGGGGCTAGGGAGTATCGAGTTGATCATTATACATGAAGAAATAACCAATTTCATCGTTTGGTTTATGTTTTACACGCGTTTTAAATTTTATTGCCGAAATCGCTTTTTCTCGCCGAGATAAGCACGTTTTCTGAAATGCCGCTCTCCCGTCACTCTGGTTAAAGTGTTATGAAAAAAAAGGCTGTTGGGGGCTAGGAGTATCGAGTTGATCATTATACATGAAGAAATAACCAATTTCATCGTTTGGTTTATGTTTTACACGCGTTTTAAATTTTATTGCCGAAATCGCTTTTTCTCGCCGAGATAAGCACGTTTTCTGAAATGCCGCTCTCCCGTTCACTCTGGTTAAAGTGTTATGAAAAAAAAGGCTGTTGGGGGCTAGGGAGTATCGAGTTGATCATTATACATGAAGAAATAACCAATTTCATCGTTTGGTTTATGTTTTACACGCGTTTTAAATTTTATTGCCGAAATCGCTTTTTCTCGCCGAGATAAGGCACGTTTTCTGAAATGCCGCTCTCCCGTCACTCTGGTTAAAGTGTTGTGAAAAAAAAAGGCTGTTGGGGCTAGGGAGTATCGAGTTGATCATTATACATGAAGAAATAACCAATTTCATCGTTTGGTTTATGTTTTACACGCGTTTTAAATTTTATTGCCGAAATCGCTTTTTCTCGCCGAGATAAGCACGTTTTCTGAAATGCCGCTCTCCCGTCACTCTGGTTAAAGTGTTATGAAAAAAAAGGCTGTTGGGGGCTAGGGAGTATCGAGTTGATCATTATACATGAAGAAATAACCAATTTCATCGTTTGGTTTATGTTTTACACGCGTTTTAAATTTTATTGCCGAAATCGCTTTTTCTCGCCGAGATAAGCACGTTTTCTGAAATGCCGCTCTCCCGTCACTCTGGTTAAAGTGTTATGAAAAAAAAGGCTGTTGGGGGCTAGGGAGTATCGAGTTGATCATTATACATGAAGAAATAACCAATTTCATCGTTTGGTTTATGTTTTACACGCGTTTTAAATTTTATTGCCGAAATCGCTTTTTCTCGCCGAGATAAGCACGTTTTCTGAAATGCCGCTCTCCCGTCACTCTGGTTAAAGTGTTATGAAAAAAAAGGCTGTTGGGGGCTAGGGAGTATCGAGTTGATCATTATACATGAAGAAATAACCAATTTCATCGTTTGGTTTATGTTTTACACGCGTTTTAAATTTTATTGCCGAAATCGCTTTTTCTCGCCGAGATAAGCACGTTTTCTGAAATGCCGCTCTCCCGTCACTCTGGTTAAAGTGTTATGAAAAAAAAGGCTGTTGGGGGCTAGGGAGTATCGAGTTGATCATTATACATGAAGAAATAACCAATTTCATCGTTTGGTTTATGTTTTACACGCGTTTTAAATTTTATTGCCGAAATCGCTTTTTCTCGCCGAGATAAGCACGTTTTCTGAAATGCCGCTCTCCCGTCACTCTGGTTAAAGTGTTATGAAAAAAAAGGCTGTTGGGGGCTAGGGAGTATCGAGTTGATCATTATACATGAAGAAATAACCAATTTCATCGTTTGGTTTATGTTTTACACGCGTTTTAAATTTTATTGCCGAAATCGCTTTTTCTCGCCGAGATAAGCACGTTTTCTGAAATGCCGCTCTCCCGTCACTCTGGTTAAAGTGTTATGAAAAAAAAGGCTGTTGGGGGCTAGGGAGTATCGAGTTGATCATTATACATGAAGAAATAACCAATTTCATCGTTTGGTTTATGTTTTACACGCGTTTTAAATTTTATTGCCGAAATCGCTTTTTCTCGCCGAGATAAGCACGTTTTCTGAAATGCCGCTCTCCCGTCACTCTGGTTAAAGTGTTATGAAAAAAAAGGCTGTTGGGGGCTAGGGAGTATCGAGTTGATCATTATACATGAAGAAATAACCAATTTCATCGTTTGGTTTATGTTTTACACGCGTTTTAAATTTTATTGCCGAAATCGCTTTTTCTCGCCGAGATAAGCACGTTTTCTGAAATGCCGCTCTCCCGTCACTCTGGTTAAAGTGTTATGAAAAAAAAGGCTGTTGGGGGCTAGGGAGTATCGAGTTGATCATTATACATGAAGAAATAACCAATTTCATCGTTTGGTTTATGTTTTACACGCGTTTTAAATTTTATTGCCGAAATCGCTTTTTCTCGCCGAGATAAGCACGTTTTCTGAAATGCCGCTCTCCCGTCACTCTGGTTAAAGTGTTATGAAAAAAAAGGCTGTTGGGGGCTAGGGAGTATCGAGTTGATCATTATACATGAAGAAATAACCAATTTCATCGTTTGGTTTATGTTTTACACGCGTTTTAAATTTTATTGCCGAAATCGCTTTTTCTCGCCGAGATAAGCACGTTTTCTGAAATGCCGCTCTCCCGTCACTCTGGTTAAAGTGTTATGAAAAAAAAGGCTGTTGGGGGCTAGGGAGTATCGAGTTGATCATTATACATGAAGAAATAACCAATTTCATCGTTTGGTTTATGTTTTACACGCGTTTTAAATTTTATTGCCGAAATCGCTTTTTCTCGCCGAGATAAGCACGTTTTCTGAAATGCCGCTCTCCCGTCACTCTGGTTAAAGTGTTATGAAAAAAAAGGCTGTTGGGGGCTAGGGAGTATCGAGTTGATCATTATACATGAAGAAATAACCAATTTCATCGTTTGGTTTATGTTTTACACGCGTTTTAAATTTTATTGCCGAAATCGCTTTTTCTCGCCGAGATAAGCACGTTTTCTGAAATGCCGCTCTCCCGTCACTCTGGTTAAAGTGTTATGAAAAAAAAGGCTGTTGGGGGCTAGGGAGTATCGAGTTGATCATTATACATGAAGAAATAACCAATTTCATCGTTTGGTTTATGTTTTACACGCGTTTTAAATTTTATTGCCGAAATCGCTTTTTCTCGCCGAGATAAGCACGTTTTCTGAAATGCCGCTCTCCCGTCACTCTGGTTAAAGTGTTATGAAAAAAAAGGCTGTTGGGGGCTAGGGAGTATCGAGTTGATCATTATACATGAAGAAATAACCAATTTCATCGTTTGGTTTATGTTTTACACGCGTTTTAAATTTTATTGCCGAAATCGCTTTTTCTCGCCGAGATAAGCACGTTTTCTGAAATGCCGCTCTCCCGTCACTCTGGTTAAAGTGTTATGAAAAAAAAGGCTGTTGGGGGCTAGGGAGTATCGAGTTGATCATTATACATGAAGAAATAACCAATTTCATCGTTTGGTTTATGTTTTACACGCGTTTTAAATTTTATTGCCGAAATCGCTTTTTCTCGCCGAGATAAGCACGTTTTCTGAAATGCCGCTCTCCCGTCACTCTGGTTAAAGTGTTGTGAAAGAAAAGGCTGTTGGGGGCTAGGGAGTATCGAGTTGATCATTATACATGAAGAAATAACCAATTTCATCGTTTGGTTTATGTTTTACACGCGTTTTAAATTTTATTGCCGAAATCGCTTTTTCTCGCCGAGATAAGCACGTTTTCTGAAATGCCGCTCTCCCGTCACTCTGGTTAAAGTGTTATGAAAAAAAAGGCTGTTGGGGGCTAGGGAGTATCGAGTTGATCATTATACATGAAGAAATAACCAATTTCATCGTTTGGTTTATGTTTTACACGCGTTTTAAATTTTATTGCCGAAATCGCTTTTTCTCGCCGAGATAAGCACGTTTTCTGAAATGCCGCTCTCCCGTCACTCTGGTTAAAGTGTTATGAAAAAAAAGGCTGTTGGGGGCTAGGGAGTATCGAGTTGATCATTATACATGAAGAAATAACCAATTTCATCGTTTGGTTTATGTTTTACACGCGTTTTAAATTTTATTGCCGAAATCGCTTTTTCTCGCCGAGATAAGCACGTTTTCTGAAATGCCGCTCTCCCGTCACTCTGGTTAAAGTGTTATGAAAAAAAAGGCTGTTGGGGGCTAGGGAGTATCGAGTTGATCATTATACATGAAGAAATAACCAATTTCATCGTTTGGTTTATGTTTTACACGCGTTTTAAATTTTATTGCCGAAATCGCTTTTTCTCGCCGAGATAAGCACGTTTTCTGAAATGCCGCTCTCCCGTCACTCTGGTTAAAGTGTTATGAAAAAAAAGGCTGTTGGGGGCTAGGGAGTATCGAGTTGATCATTATACATGAAGAAATAACCAATTTCATCGTTTGGTTTATGTTTTACACGCGTT
>NW_028232306.1:0-56778 GCF_054491065.1 Syngnathus leptorhynchus | reverse complement strand
TTCGGCAATAAAATTTAAAACGCGTGTAAAACATAAACCAAACGATGAAATTGGTTATTTCTTCATGTATAATGATCAACTCGATACTCCCTAGCCCCCAACAGCCTTTTTTTTCATAACACTTTAACCAGAGTGACGGGAGAGCGGCATTTCAGAAAACGTGCTTATCTCGGCGAGAAAAAGCGATTTCGGCAATAAAATTTAAAACGCGTGTAAAACATAAACCAAACGATGAAATTGGTTATTTCTTCATGTATAATGATCAACTCGATACTCCCTAGCCCCCAACAGCCTTTTTTTTCATAACACTTTAACCAGAGTGACGGGAGAGCGGCATTTCAGAAAACGTGCTTATCTCGGCGAGAAAAAGCGATTTCGGCAATAAAATTTAAAACGCGTGTAAAACATAAACCAAACGATGAAAATTGGTTATTTCTTCATGTATAATGATCAACTCGATACTCCCTAGCCCCCAACAGCCTTTTTTTTCATAACACTTTAACCAGAGTGACGGGAGAGCGGCATTTCAGAAAACGTGCTTATCTCGGCGAGAAAAAGCGATTTCGGCAATAAAATTTAAAACGCGTGTAAAACATAAACCAAACGATGAAATTGGTTATTTCTTCATGTATAATGATCAACTCGATACTCCCTAGCCCCCAACAGCCTTTTTTTTCATAACACTTTAACCAGAGTGACGGGAGAGCGGCATTTCAGAAAACGTGCTTATCTCGGCGAGAAAAAGCGATTTCGGCAATAAAATTTAAAACGCGTGTAAAACATAAACCAAACGATGAAATTGGTTATTTCTTCATGTATAATGATCAACTCGATACTCCCTAGCCCCCAACAGCCTTTTTTTTCATAACACTTTAACCAGAGTGACGGGAGAGCGGCATTTCAGAAAACGTGCTTATCTCGGCGAGAAAAAGCGATTTCGGCAATAAAATTTAAAACGCGTGTAAAACATAAACCAAACGATGAAATTGGTTATTTCTTCATGTATAATGATCAACTCGATACTCCCTAGCCCCCAACAGCCTTTTTTTTCATAACACTTTAACCAGAGTGACGGGAGAGCGGCATTTCAGAAAACGTGCTTATCTCGGCGAGAAAAAGCGATTTCGGCAATAAAATTTAAAACGCGTGTAAAACATAAACCAAACGATGAAATTGGTTATTTCTTCATGTATAATGATCAACTCGATACTCCCTAGCCCCCAACAGCCTTTTTTTTCATAACACTTTAACCAGAGTGACGGGAGAGCGGCATTTCAGAAAACGTGCTTATCTCGGCGAGAAAAAGCGATTTCGGCAATAAAATTTAAAACGCGTGTAAAACATAAACCAAACGATGAAATTGGTTATTTCTTCATGTATAATGATCAACTCGATACTCCCTAGCCCCCAACAGCCTTTTTTTTCATAACACTTTAACCAGAGTGACGGGAGAGCGGCATTTCAGAAAACGTGCTTATCTCGGCGAGAAAAAGCGATTTCGGCAATAAAATTTAAAACGCGTGTAAAACATAAACCAAACGATGAAATTGGTTATTTCTTCATGTATAATGATCAACTCGATACTCCCTAGCCCCCAACAGCCTTTTTTTTCATAACACTTTAACCAGAGTGACGGGAGAGCGGCATTTCAGAAAACGTGCTTATCTCGGCGAGAAAAAGCGATTTCGGCAATAAAATTTAAAACGCGTGTAAAACATAAACCAAACGATGAAATTGGTTATTTCTTCATGTATAATGATCAACTCGATACTCCCTAGCCCCCAACAGCCTTTTTTTTCATAACACTTTAACCAGAGTGACGGGAGAGCGGCATTTCAGAAAACGTGCTTATCTCGGCGAGAAAAAGCGATTTCGGCAATAAAATTTAAAACGCGTGTAAAACATAAACCAAACGATGAAATTGGTTATTTCTTCATGTATAATGATCAACTCGATACTCCCTAGCCCCCAACAGCCTTTTTTTTCATAACACTTTAACCAGAGTGACGGGAGAGCGGCATTTCAGAAAACGTGCTTATCTCGGCGAGAAAAAGCGATTTCGGCAATAAAATTTAAAACGCGTGTAAAACATAAACCAAACGATGAAATTGGTTATTTCTTCATGTATAATGATCAACTCGATACTCCCTAGCCCCCAACAGCCTTTTTTTTCATAACACTTTAACCAGAGTGACGGGAGAGCGGCATTTCAGAAAACGTGCTTATCTCGGCGAGAAAAAGCGATTTCGGCAATAAAATTTAAAACGCGTGTAAAACATAAACCAAACGATGAAATTGGTTATTTCTTCATGTATAATGATCAACTCGATACTCCCTAGCCCCCAACAGCCTTTTTTTTCATAACACTTTAACCAGAGTGACGGGAGAGCGGCATTTCAGAAAACGTGCTTATCTCGGCGAGAAAAAGCGATTTCGGCAATAAAATTTAAAACGCGTGTAAAACATAAACCAAACGATGAAATTGGTTATTTCTTCATGTATAATGATCAACTCGATACTCCCTAGCCCCCAACAGCCTTTTTTTTCATAACACTTTAACCAGAGTGACGGGAGAGCGGCATTTCAGAAAACGTGCTTATCTCGGCGAGAAAAAGCGATTTCGGCAATAAAATTTAAAACGCGTGTAAAACATAAACCAAACGATGAAATTGGTTATTTCTTCATGTATAATGATCAACTCGATACTCCCTAGCCCCCAACAGCCTTTTTTTTCATAACACTTTAACCAGAGTGACGGGAGAGCGGCATTTCAGAAAACGTGCTTATCTCGGCGAGAAAAAGCGATTTCGGCAATAAAATTTAAAACGCGTGTAAAACATAAACCAAACGATGAAATTGGTTATTTCTTCATGTATAATGATCAACTCGATACTCCCTAGCCCCCAACAGCCTTTTTTTTCATAACACTTTAACCAGAGTGACGGGAGAGCGGCATTTCAGAAAACGTGCTTATCTCGGCGAGAAAAAGCGATTTCGGCAATAAAATTTAAAACGCGTGTAAAACATAAACCAAACGATGAAATTGGTTATTTCTTCATGTATAATGATCAACTCGATACTCCCTAGCCCCCAACAGCCTTTTTTTTCATAACACTTTAACCAGAGTGACGGGAGAGCGGCATTTCAGAAAACGTGCTTATCTCGGCGAGAAAAAGCGATTTCGGCAATAAAATTTAAAACGCGTGTAAAACATAAACCAAACGATGAAATTGGTTATTTCTTCATGTATAATGATCAACTCGATACTCCCTAGCCCCCAACAGCCTTTTTTTTCATAACACTTTAACCAGAGTGACGGGAGAGCGGCATTTCAGAAAACGTGCTTATCTCGGCGAGAAAAAGCGATTTCGGCAATAAAATTTAAAACGCGTGTAAAACATAAACCAAACGATGAAATTGGTTATTTCTTCATGTATAATGATCAACTCGATACTCCCTAGCCCCCAACAGCCTTTTTTTTCATAACACTTTAACCAGAGTGACGGGAGAGCGGCATTTCAGAAAACGTGCTTATCTCGGCGAGAAAAAGCGATTTCGGCAATAAAATTTAAAACGCGTGTAAAACATAAACCAAACGATGAAATTGGTTATTTCTTCATGTATAATGATCAACTCGATACTCCCTAGCCCCCAACAGCCTTTTTTTTCATAACACTTTAACCAGAGTGACGGGAGAGCGGCATTTCAGAAAACGTGCTTATCTCGGCGAGAAAAAGCGATTTCGGCAATAAAATTTAAAACGCGTGTAAAACATAAACCAAACGATGAAATTGGTTATTTCTTCATGTATAATGATCAACTCGATACTCCCTAGCCCCCAACAGCCTTTTTTTTCATAACACTTTAACCAGAGTGACGGGAGAGCGGCATTTCAGAAAACGTGCTTATCTCGGCGAGAAAAAGCGATTTCGGCAATAAAATTTAAAACGCGTGTAAAACATAAACCAAACGATGAAATTGGTTATTTCTTCATGTATAATGATCAACTCGATACTCCCTAGCCCCCAACAGCCTTTTTTTTCATAACACTTTAACCAGAGTGACGGGAGAGCGGCATTTCAGAAAACGTGCTTATCTCGGCGAGAAAAAGCGATTTCGGCAATAAAATTTAAAACGCGTGTAAAACATAAACCAAACGATGAAATTGGTTATTTCTTCATGTATAATGATCAACTCGATACTCCCTAGCCCCCAACAGCCTTTTTTTTCATAACACTTTAACCAGAGTGACGGGAGAGCGGCATTTCAGAAAACGTGCTTATCTCGGCGAGAAAAAGCGATTTCGGCAATAAAATTTAAAACGCGTGTAAAACATAAACCAAACGATGAAATTGGTTATTTCTTCATGTATAATGATCAACTCGATACTCCCTAGCCCCCAACAGCCTTTTTTTTCATAACACTTTAACCAGAGTGACGGGAGAGCGGCATTTCAGAAAACGTGCTTATCTCGGCGAGAAAAAGCGATTTCGGCAATAAAATTTAAAACGCGTGTAAAACATAAACCAAACGATGAAATTGGTTATTTCTTCATGTATAATGATCAACTCGATACTCCCTAGCCCCCAACAGCCTTTTTTTTCATAACACTTTAACCAGAGTGACGGGAGAGCGGCATTTCAGAAAACGTGCTTATCTCGGCGAGAAAAAGCGATTTCGGCAATAAAATTTAAAACGCGTGTAAAACATAAACCAAACGATGAAATTGGTTATTTCTTCATGTATAATGATCAACTCGATACTCCCTAGCCCCCAACAGCCTTTTTTTTCATAACACTTTAACCAGAGTGACGGGAGAGCGGCATTTCAGAAAACGTGCTTATCTCGGCGAGAAAAAGCGATTTCGGCAATAAAATTTAAAACGCGTGTAAAACATAAACCAAACGATGAAATTGGTTATTTCTTCATGTATAATGATCAACTCGATACTCCCTAGCCCCCAACAGCCTTTTTTTTCATAACACTTTAACCAGAGTGACGGGAGAGCGGCATTTCAGAAAACGTGCTTATCTCGGCGAGAAAAAGCGATTTCGGCAATAAAATTTAAAACGCGTGTAAAACATAAACCAAACGATGAAATTGGTTATTTCTTCATGTATAATGATCAACTCGATACTCCCTAGCCCCCAACAGCCTTTTTTTTCATAACACTTTAACCAGAGTGACGGGAGAGCGGCATTTCAGAAAACGTGCTTATCTCGGCGAGAAAAAGCGATTTCGGCAATAAAATTTAAAACGCGTGTAAAACATAAACCAAACGATGAAATTGGTTATTTCTTCATGTATAATGATCAACTCGATACTCCCTAGCCCCCAACAGCCTTTTTTTTCATAACACTTTAACCAGAGTGACGGGAGAGCGGCATTTCAGAAAACGTGCTTATCTCGGCGAGAAAAAGCGATTTCGGCAATAAAATTTAAAACGCGTGTAAAACATAAACCAAACGATGAAATTGGTTATTTCTTCATGTATAATGATCAACTCGATACTCCCTAGCCCCCAACAGCCTTTTTTTTCATAACACTTTAACCAGAGTGACGGGAGAGCGGCATTTCAGAAAACGTGCTTATCTCGGCGAGAAAAAGCGATTTCGGCAATAAAATTTAAAACGCGTGTAAAACATAAACCAAACGATGAAATTGGTTATTTCTTCATGTATAATGATCAACTCGATACTCCCTAGCCCCCAACAGCCTTTTTTTTCATAACACTTTAACCAGAGTGACGGGAGAGCGGCATTTCAGAAAACGTGCTTATCTCGGCGAGAAAAAGCGATTTCGGCAATAAAATTTAAAACGCGTGTAAAACATAAACCAAACGATGAAATTGGTTATTTCTTCATGTATAATGATCAACTCGATACTCCCTAGCCCCCAACAGCCTTTTTTTTCATAACACTTTAACCAGAGTGACGGGAGAGCGGCATTTCAGAAAACGTGCTTATCTCGGCGAGAAAAAGCGATTTCGGCAATAAAATTTAAAACGCGTGTAAAACATAAACCAAACGATGAAATTGGTTATTTCTTCATGTATAATGATCAACTCGATACTCCCTAGCCCCCAACAGCCTTTTTTTTCATAACACTTTAACCAGAGTGACGGGAGAGCGGCATTTCAGAAAACGTGCTTATCTCGGCGAGAAAAAGCGATTTCGGCAATAAAATTTAAAACGCGTGTAAAACATAAACCAAACGATGAAATTGGTTATTTCTTCATGTATAATGATCAACTCGATACTCCCTAGCCCCCAACAGCCTTTTTTTTCATAACACTTTAACCAGAGTGACGGGAGAGCGGCATTTCAGAAAACGTGCTTATCTCGGCGAGAAAAAGCGATTTCGGCAATAAAATTTAAAACGCGTGTAAAACATAAACCAAACGATGAAATTGGTTATTTCTTCATGTATAATGATCAACTCGATACTCCCTAGCCCCCAACAGCCTTTTTTTTCATAACACTTTAACCAGAGTGACGGGAGAGCGGCATTTCAGAAAACGTGCTTATCTCGGCGAGAAAAAGCGATTTCGGCAATAAAATTTAAAACGCGTGTAAAACATAAACCAAACGATGAAATTGGTTATTTCTTCATGTATAATGATCAACTCGATACTCCCTAGCCCCCAACAGCCTTTTTTTTCATAACACTTTAACCAGAGTGACGGGAGAGCGGCATTTCAGAAAACGTGCTTATCTCGGCGAGAAAAAGCGATTTCGGCAATAAAATTTAAAACGCGTGTAAAACATAAACCAAACGATGAAATTGGTTATTTCTTCATGTATAATGATCAACTCGATACTCCCTAGCCCCCAACAGCCTTTTTTTTCATAACACTTTAACCAGAGTGACGGGAGAGCGGCATTTCAGAAAACGTGCTTATCTCGGCGAGAAAAAGCGATTTCGGCAATAAAATTTAAAACGCGTGTAAAACATAAACCAAACGATGAAATTGGTTATTTCTTCATGTATAATGATCAACTCGATACTCCCTAGCCCCCAACAGCCTTTTTTTTCATAACACTTTAACCAGAGTGACGGGAGAGCGGCATTTCAGAAAACGTGCTTATCTCGGCGAGAAAAAGCGATTTCGGCAATAAAATTTAAAACGCGTGTAAAACATAAACCAAACGATGAAATTGGTTATTTCTTCATGTATAATGATCAACTCGATACTCCCTAGCCCCCAACAGCCTTTTTTTTCATAACACTTTAACCAGAGTGACGGGAGAGCGGCATTTCAGAAAACGTGCTTATCTCGGCGAGAAAAAGCGATTTCGGCAATAAAATTTAAAACGCGTGTAAAACATAAACCAAACGATGAAATTGGTTATTTCTTCATGTATAATGATCAACTCGATACTCCCTAGCCCCCAACAGCCTTTTTTTTCATAACACTTTAACCAGAGTGACGGGAGAGCGGCATTTCAGAAAACGTGCTTATCTCGGCGAGAAAAAGCGATTTCGGCAATAAAATTTAAAACGCGTGTAAAACATAAACCAAACGATGAAATTGGTTATTTCTTCATGTATAATGATCAACTCGATACTCCCTAGCCCCCAACAGCCTTTTTTTTCATAACACTTTAACCAGAGTGACGGGAGAGCGGCATTTCAGAAAACGTGCTTATCTCGGCGAGAAAAAGCGATTTCGGCAATAAAATTTAAAACGCGTGTAAAACATAAACCAAACGATGAAATTGGTTATTTCTTCATGTATAATGATCAACTCGATACTCCCTAGCCCCCAACAGCCTTTTTTTTCATAACACTTTAACCAGAGTGACGGGAGAGCGGCATTTCAGAAAACGTGCTTATCTCGGCGAGAAAAAGCGATTTCGGCAATAAAATTTAAAACGCGTGTAAAACATAAACCAAACGATGAAATTGGTTATTTCTTCATGTATAATGATCAACTCGATACTCCCTAGCCCCCAACAGCCTTTTTTTTCATAACACTTTAACCAGAGTGACGGGAGAGCGGCATTTCAGAAAACGTGCTTATCTCGGCGAGAAAAAGCGATTTCGGCAATAAAATTTAAAACGCGTGTAAAACATAAACCAAACGATGAAATTGGTTATTTCTTCATGTATAATGATCAACTCGATACTCCCTAGCCCCCAACAGCCTTTTTTTTCATAACACTTTAACCAGAGTGACGGGAGAGCGGCATTTCAGAAAACGTGCTTATCTCGGCGAGAAAAAGCGATTTCGGCAATAAAATTTAAAACGCGTGTAAAACATAAACCAAACGATGAAATTGGTTATTTCTTCATGTATAATGATCAACTCGATACTCCCTAGCCCCCAACAGCCTTTTTTTTCATAACACTTTAACCAGAGTGACGGGAGAGCGGCATTTCAGAAAACGTGCTTATCTCGGCGAGAAAAAGCGATTTCGGCAATAAAATTTAAAACGCGTGTAAAACATAAACCAAACGATGAAATTGGTTATTTCTTCATGTATAATGATCAACTCGATACTCCCTAGCCCCCAACAGCCTTTTTTTTCATAACACTTTAACCAGAGTGACGGGAGAGCGGCATTTCAGAAAACGTGCTTATCTCGGCGAGAAAAAGCGATTTCGGCAATAAAATTTAAAACGCGTGTAAAACATAAACCAAACGATGAAATTGGTTATTTCTTCATGTATAATGATCAACTCGATACTCCCTAGCCCCCAACAGCCTTTTTTTTCATAACACTTTAACCAGAGTGACGGGAGAGCGGCATTTCAGAAAACGTGCTTATCTCGGCGAGAAAAAGCGATTTCGGCAATAAAATTTAAAACGCGTGTAAAACATAAACCAAACGATGAAATTGGTTATTTCTTCATGTATAATGATCAACTCGATACTCCCTAGCCCCCAACAGCCTTTATTTTCATAACACTTTAACCAGAGTGACGGGAGAGCGGCATTTCAGAAAACGTGCTTATCTCGGCGAGAAAAAGCGATTTCGGCAATAAAATTTAAAACGCGTGTAAAACATAAACCAAACGATGAAATTGGTTATTTCTTCATGTATAATGATCAACTCGATACTCCCTAGCCCCCAACAGCCTTTTTTTTCATAACACTTTAACCAGAGTGACGGGAGAGCGGCATTTCAGAAAACGTGCTTATCTCGGCGAGAAAAAGCGATTTCGGCAATAAAATTTAAAACGCGTGTAAAACATAAACCAAACGATGAAATTGGTTATTTCTTCATGTATAATGATCAACTCGATACTCCCTAGCCCCCAACAGCCTTTTTATTCATAACACTTTAACCAGAGTGACGGGAGAGCGGCATTTCAGAAAACGTGCTTATCTCGGCGAGAAAAAGCGATTTCGGCAATAAAATTTAAAACGCGTGTAAAACATAAACCAAACGATGAAATTGGTTATTTCTTCATGTATAATGATCAACTCGATACTCCCTAGCCCCCAACAGCCTTTTTATTCATAACACTTTAACCAGAGTGACGGGAGAGCGGCATTTCAGAAAACGTGCTTATCTCGGCGAGAAAAAGCGATTTCGGCAATAAAATTTAAAACGCGTGTAAAACATAAACCAAACGATGAAATTGGTTATTTCTTCATGTATAATGATCAACTCGATACTCCCTAGCCCCCAACAGCCTTTTTTTTCATAACACTTTAACCAGAGTGACGGGAGAGCGGCATTTCAGAAAACGTGCTTATCTCGGCGAGAAAAAGCGATTTCGGCAATAAAATTTAAAACGCGTGTAAAACATAAACCAAACGATGAAATTGGTTATTTCTTCATGTATAATGATCAACTCGATACTCCCTAGCCCCCAACAGCCTTTTTTTTCATAACACTTTAACCAGAGTGACGGGAGAGCGGCATTTCAGAAAACGTGCTTATCTCAGCGAGAAAAAGCGATTTCGGCAATAAAATTTAAAACGCGTGTAAAACATAAACCAAACGATGAAATTGGTTATTTCTTCATGTATAATGATCAACTCGATACTCCCTAGCCCCCAACAGCCTTTTTTTTCATAACACTTTAACCAGAGTGACGGGAGAGCGGCATTTCAGAAAACGTGCTTATCTCGGCGAGAAAAAGCGATTTCGGCAATAAAATTTAAAACGCGTGTAAAACATAAACCAAACGATGAAATTGGTTATTTCTTCATGTATAATGATCAACTCGATACTCCCTAGCCCCCAACAGCCTTTTTTTTCATAACACTTTAACCAGAGTGACGGGAGAGCGGCATTTCAGAAAACGTGCTTATCTCGGCGAGAAAAAGCGATTTCGGCAATAAAATTTAAAACGCGTGTAAAACATAAACCAAACGATGAAATTGGTTATTTCTTCATGTATAATGATCAACTCGATACTCCCTAGCCCCCAACAGCCTTTTTTTTCATAACACTTTAACCAGAGTGACGGG
The DNA here is from genome assembly GCF_054491065.1 of Syngnathus leptorhynchus. Lineage (NCBI taxonomy): Eukaryota > Metazoa > Chordata > Actinopteri > Syngnathiformes > Syngnathidae > Syngnathus > Syngnathus leptorhynchus. Next base: position 46,352 of record NW_028232306.1, on the reverse strand, counting down.
AGAGCGGCATTTCAGAAAACGTGCTTATCTCGGCGAGAAAAAGCGATTTCGGCAATAAAATTTAAAACGCGTGTAAAACATAAACCAAACGATGAAATTGGTTATTTCTTCATGTATAATGATCAACTCGATACTCCCTAGCCCCCAACAGCCTTTTTTTTCATAACACTTTAACCAGAGTGACGGGAGAGCGGCATTTCAGAAAACGTGCTTATCTCGGCGAGAAAAAGCGATTTCGGCAATAAAATTTAAAACGCGTGTAAAACATAAACCAAACGATGAAATTGGTTATTTCTTCATGTATAATGATCAACTCGAGTCGAGCTCCAGGGAGAGAGGCTGATTTTTCGCTTTTTGAGGCCGACCGACGAACCGGCGCGGGGCGGACTCAAAAGCCCGCAGAGCCGTAGGCACTTAGAAAAGTTTCGCCTTTGGCTGTGAGCTCCAGGGGGAGAGGCTGGTTTTGCGTTATTTTAGGCCGGCTGGAGAACCGGCGCGGGTCGGACGCACAATCCCCGCAGAGCCGTGGGCACTTAGAAAATTTTTGCCAAGTTGGCTCTGAGCGCCTGGTACCTAATATGGAAGTATAGAGGCCGACTTTCGGGCAAGATCACGCCGCGTTAGGCTTCCAGGACCCCGGCTAAGCAATTTTACCGGGCCGCCCGGTTCTTTTTTTGAACCAGCCCGGTTCTTTTTACACTTCCAGCTGGAGCTCAGCAGCGGCTTTTTGCGCAAGATCACGCCGGGTTAGGCTTCCAGGACCTCGGCTAAGCAATTCTACCGGGCCGCCCGGTTCTTTTTTTGAACCAGCCCGGTTCTTTTTACACTTCCAGCTGGAGCTCACGAGCGGCTTTTTGGACAAGATCACGCCGTGTTAGGCTTCCAGAGCCCCGGCTAAGCAATTTTACCGGCCCGCCCGGTTCTTTTTTTTAACCAGCCCGGTTCTTTTTACACTTCCAGCTGGAGCTCAGCAGCGGGTTTTTGGACAAGATCACGCCGTGTTAGGCTTCCAGAGCCCCGGCTAAGCAATTTTACAGGGTAGCCCGGTTCTTTTTTTTTAACCAGCCCGGTTTTTTTTACACTTCCAGCTGGAGCTCAGCAGCGGCTTTTTGCACAGTATCACGCCGGGTTAGGCTTCCAGAGCCCCGGCTAAGCAATTTTACCGGGCCGCCCGGTTCTTTTTTTTAACCAGCCCGGTTCTTTTTACACTTCCAGCTGGAGCTCAGCAGCGGCTTTTTGGACAAGATCACGCCGTGTTAGGCTTCCAGAGCCCCGGCTAAGCAATTTTACCGGGTCGCCCGGTTCTTTTTTTTAACCAGCCCGGTTCTTTTTACACTTCCAGCTGGAGCTCAGCAGCGGCTTTTTGGACAAGATCACGCCGTGTTAGGCTTCCAGAGCCCCGGCTAAGCAATTTTACCGGGTCGCCCGGTTCTTTTTTTAACCAGCCCGGTTCTTTTTACACTTCCAGCTGGAGCTCAGCATCGTGTAAAACATAAACCAAACGATGAAATTGGTTATTTCTTCATGTATAATGATCAACTCGATACTCCCTAGCCCCCAACAGCCTTTTTTTTCATAACACTTTAACCAGAGTGACGGGAGAGCGGCATTTCAGAAAACGTGCTTATCTCGGCGAGAAAAAGCGATTTCGGCAATAAAATTTAAAACGCGTGTAAAACATAAACCAAACGATGAAATTGGTTATTTCTTCATGTATAATGATCAACTCGATACTCCCTAGCCCCCAACAGCCTTTTTTTTCATAACACTTTAACCAGAGTGACGGGAGAGCGGCATTTCAGAAAACGTGCTTATCTCGGCGAGAAAAAGCGATTTCGGCAATAAAATTTAAAACGCGTGTAAAACATAAACCAAACGAGGAAATTGGTTATTTCTTCATGTATAATGATCAACTCGATACTCCCTAGCCCCCAACAGCCTTTTTTTTCATAACACTTTAACCAGAGTGACGGGAGAGCGGCATTTCAGAAAACGTGCTTATCTCGGCGAGAAAAAGCGATTTCGGCAATAAAATTTAAAACGCGTGTAAAACATAAACCAAACGATGAAATTGGTTATTTCTTCATGTATAATGATCAACTCGATACTCCCTAGCCCCCAACAGCCTTTTTTTTCATAACACTTTAACCAGAGTGACGGGAGAGCGGCATTTCAGAAAACGTGCTTATCTCGGCGAGAAAAAGCGATTTCGGCAATAAAATTTAAAACGCGTGTAAAACATAAACCAAACGATGAAATTGGTTATTTCTTCATGTATAATGATCAACTCGATACTCCCTAGCCCCCAACAGCCTTTTTTTTCATAACACTTTAACCAGAGTGACGGGAGAGCGGCATTTCAGAAAACGTGCTTATCTCGGCGAGAAAAAGCGATTTCGGCAATAAAATTTAAAACGCGTGTAAAACATAAACCAAACGATGAAATTGGTTATTTCTTCATGTATAATGATCAACTCGATACTCCCTAGCCCCCAACAGCCTTTTTTTTCATAACACTTTAACCAGAGTGACGGGAGAGCGGCATTTCAGAAAACGTGCTTATCTCGGCGAGAAAAAGCGATTTCGGCAATAAAATTTAAAACGCGTGTAAAACATAAACCAAACGATGAAATTGGTTATTTCTTCATGTATAATGATCAACTCGATACTCCCTAGCCCCCAACAGCCTTTTTTTTCATAACACTTTAACCAGAGTGACGGGAGAGCGGCATTTCAGAAAACGTGCTTATCTCGGCGAGAAAAAGCGATTTCGGCAATAAAATTTAAAACGCGTGTAAAACATAAACCAAACGAGGAAATTGGTTATTTCTTCATGTATAATGATCAACTCGATACTCCCTAGCCCCCAACAGCCTTTTTTTTCATAACACTTTAACCAGAGTGACGGGAGAGCGGCATTTCAGAAAACGTGCTTATCTCGGCGAGAAAAAGCGATTTCGGCAATAAAATTTAAAACGCGTGTAAAACATAAACCAAACGATGAAATTGGTTATTTCTTCATGTATAATGATCAACTCGATACTCCCTAGCCCCCAACAGCCTTTTTTTTCATAACACTTTAACCAGAGTGACGGGAGAGCGGCATTTCAGAAAACGTGCTTATCTCGGCGAGAAAAAGCGATTTCGGCAATAAAATTTAAAACGCGTGTAAAACATAAACCAAACGATGAAATTGGTTATTTCTTCATGTATAATGATCAACTCGATACTCCCTAGCCCCCAACAGCCTTTTTTTTCATAACACTTTAACCAGAGTGACGGGAGAGCGGCATTTCAGAAAACGTGCTTATCTCGGCGAGAAAAAGCGATTTCGGCAATAAAATTTAAAACGCGTGTAAAACATAAACCAAACGATGAAATTGGTTATTTCTTCATGTATAATGATCAACTCGATACTCCCTAGCCCCCAACAGCCTTTTTTTTCATAACACTTTAACCAGAGTGACGGGAGAGCGGCATTTCAGAAAACGTGCTTATCTCGGCGAGAAAAAGCGATTTCGGCAATAAAATTTAAAACGCGTGTAAAACATAAACCAAACGATGAAATTGCTTATTTCTTCATGTATAATGATCAACTCGATACTCCCTAGCCCCCAACAGCCTTTTTTTTCATAACACTTTAACCAGAGTGACGGGAGAGCGGCATTTCAGAAAACGTGCTTATCTCGGCGAGAAAAAGCGATTTCGGCAATAAAATTTAAAACGCGTGTAAAACATAAACCAAACGATGAAATTGGTTATTTCTTCATGTATAATGATCAACTCGATACTCCCTAGCCCCCAACAGCCTTTTTTTTCATAACACTTTAACCAGAGTGACGGGAGAGCGGCATTTCAGAAAACGTGCTTATCTCGGCGAGAAAAAGCGATTTCGGCAATAAAATTTAAAACGCGTGTAAAACATAAACCAAACGATGAAATTGGTTATTTCTTCATGTATAATGATCAACTCGATACTCCCTAGCCCCCAACAGCCTTTTTTTTCATAACACTTTAACCAGAGTGACGGGAGAGCGGCATTTCAGAAAACGTGCTTATCTCGGCGAGAAAAAGCGATTTCGGCAATAAAATTTAAAACGCGTGTAAAACATAAACCAAACGATGAAATTGCTTATTTCTTCATGTATAATGATCAACTCGATACTCCCTAGCCCCCAACAGCCTTTTTTTTCATAACACTTTAACCAGAGTGACGGGAGAGCGGCATTTCAGAAAACGTGCTTATCTCGGCGAGAAAAAGCGATTTCGGCAATAAAATTTAAAACGCGTGTAAAACATAAACCAAACGATGAAATTGGTTATTTCTTCATGTATAATGATCAACTCGATACTCCCTAGCCCCCAACAGCCTTTTTTTTCATAACACTTTAACCAGAGTGACGGGAGAGCGGCATTTCAGAAAACGTGCTTATCTCGGCGAGAAAAAGCGATTTCGGCAATAAAATTTAAAACGCGTGTAAAACATAAACCAAACGATGAAATTGGTTATTTCTTCATGTATAATGATCAACTCGATACTCCCTAGCCCCCAACAGCCTTTTTTTTCATAACACTTTAACCAGAGTGACGGGAGAGCGGCATTTCAGAAAACGTGCTTATCTCGGCGAGAAAAAGCGATTTCGGCAATAAAATTTAAAACGCGTGTAAAACATAAACCAAACGATGAAATTGGTTATTTCTTCATGTATAATGATCAACTCGATACTCCCTAGCCCCCAACAGCCTTTTTTTTCATAACACTTTAACCAGAGTGACGGGAGAGCGGCATTTCAGAAAACGTGCTTATCTCGGCGAGAAAAAGCGATTTCGGCAATAAAATTTAAAACGCGTGTAAAACATAAACCAAACGATGAAATTGCTTATTTCTTCATGTATAATGATCAACTCGATACTCCCTAGCCCCCAACAGCCTTTTTTTTCATAACACTTTAACCAGAGTGACGGGAGAGCGGCATTTCAGAAAACGTGCTTATCTCGGCGAGAAAAAGCGATTTCGGCAATAAAATTTAAAACGCGTGTAAAACATAAACCAAACGATGAAATTGGTTATTTCTTCATGTATAATGATCAACTCGATACTCCCTAGCCCCCAACAGCCTTTTTTTTCATAACACTTTAACCAGAGTGACGGGAGAGCGGCATTTCAGAAAACGTGCTTATCTCGGCGAGAAAAAGCGATTTCGGCAATAAAATTTAAAACGCGTGTAAAACATAAACCAAACGATGAAATTGGTTATTTCTTCATGTATAATGATCAACTCGATACTCCCTAGCCCCCAACAGCCTTTTTTTTCATAACACTTTAACCAGAGTGACGGGAGAGCGGCATTTCAGAAAACGTGCTTATCTCGGCGAGAAAAAGCGATTTCGGCAATAAAATTTAAAACGCGTGTAAAACATAAACCAAACGATGAAATTGGTTATTTCTTCATGTATAATGATCAACTCGATACTCCCTAGCCCCCAACAGCCTTTTTTTTCATAACACTTTAACCAGAGTGACGGGAGAGCGGCATTTCAGAAAACGTGCTTATCTCGGCGAGAAAAAGCGATTTCGGCAATAAAATTTAAAACGCGTGTAAAACATAAACCAAACGATGAAATTGGTTATTTCTTCATGTATAATGATCAACTCGATACTCCCTAGCCCCCAACAGCCTTTTTTTTCATAACACTTTAACCAGAGTGACGGGAGAGCGGCATTTCAGAAAACGTGCTTATCTCGGCGAGAAAAAGCGATTTCGGCAATAAAATTTAAAACGCGTGTAAAACATAAACCAAACGATGAAATTGGTTATTTCTTCATGTATAATGATCAACTCGATACTCCCTAGCCCCCAACAGCCTTTTTTTTCATAACACTTTAACCAGAGTGACGGGAGAGCGGCATTTCAGAAAACGTGCTTATCTCGGCGAGAAAAAGCGATTTCGGCAATAAAATTTAAAACGCGTGTAAAACATAAACCAAACGATGAAATTGGTTATTTCTTCATGTATAATGATCAACTCGATACTCCCTAGCCCCCAACAGCCTTTTTTTTCATAACACTTTAACCAGAGTGACGGGAGAGCGGCATTTCAGAAAACGTGCTTATCTCGGCGAGAAAAAGCGATTTCGGCAATAAAATTTAAAACGCGTGTAAAACATAAACCAAACGATGAAATTGGTTATTTCTTCATGTATAATGATCAACTCGATACTCCCTAGCCCCCAACAGCCTTTTTTTTCATAACACTTTAACCAGAGTGACGGGAGAGCGGCATTTCAGAAAACGTGCTTATCTCGGCGAGAAAAAGCGATTTCGGCAATAAAATTTAAAACGCGTGTAAAACATAAACCAAACGATGAAATTGGTTATTTCTTCATGTATAATGATCAACTCGATACTCCCTAGCCCCCAACAGCCTTTTTTTTCATAACACTTTAACCAGAGTGACGGGAGAGCGGCATTTCAGAAAACGTGCTTATCTCGGCGAGAAAAAGCGATTTCGGCAATAAAATTTAAAACGCGTGTAAAACATAAACCAAACGATGAAATTGGTTATTTCTTCATGTATAATGATCAACTCGATACTCCCTAGCCCCCAACAGCCTTTTTTTTCATAACACTTTAACCAGAGTGACGGGAGAGCGGCATTTCAGAAAACGTGCTTATCTCGGCGAGAAAAAGCGATTTCGGCAATAAAATTTAAAACGCGTGTAAAACATAAACCAAACGATGAAATTGGTTATTTCTTCATGTATAATGATCAACTCGATACTCCCTAGCCCCCAACAGCCTTTTTTTTCATAACACTTTAACCAGAGTGACGGGAGAGCGGCATTTCAGAAAACGTGCTTATCTCGGCGAGAAAAAGCGATTTCGGCAATAAAATTTAAAACGCGTGTAAAACATAAACCAAACGATGAAATTGGTTATTTCTTCATGTATAATGATCAACTCGATACTCCCTAGCCCCCAACAGCCTTTTTTTTCATAACACTTTAACCAGAGTGACGGGAGAGCGGCATTTCAGAAAACGTGCTTATCTCGGCGAGAAAAAGCGATTTCGGCAATAAAATTTAAAACGCGTGTAAAACATAAACCAAACGATGAAATTGGTTATTTCTTCATGTATAATGATCAACTCGATACTCCCTAGCCCCCAACAGCCTTTTTTTTCATAACACTTTAACCAGAGTGACGGGAGAGCGGCATTTCAGAAAACGTGCTTATCTCGGCGAGAAAAAGCGATTTCGGCAATAAAATTTAAAACGCGTGTAAAACATAAACCAAACGATGAAATTGGTTATTTCTTCATGTATAATGATCAACTCGATACTCCCTAGCCCCCAACAGCCTTTTTTTTCATAACACTTTAACCAGAGTGACGGGAGAGCGGCATTTCAGAAAACGTGCTTATCTCGGCGAGAAAAAGCGATTTCGGCAATAAAATTTAAAACGCGTGTAAAACATAAACCAAACGATGAAATTGGTTATTTCTTCATGTATAATGATCAACTCGATACTCCCTAGCCCCCAACAGCCTTTTTTTTCATAACACTTTAACCAGAGTGACGGGAGAGCGGCATTTCAGAAAACGTGCTTATCTCGGCGAGAAAAAGCGATTTCGGCAATAAAATTTAAAACGCGTGTAAAACATAAACCAAACGATGAAATTGGTTATTTCTTCATGTATAATGATCAACTCGATACTCCCTAGCCCCCAACAGCCTTTTTTTTCATAACACTTTAACCAGAGTGACGGGAGAGCGGCATTTCAGAAAACGTGCTTATCTCGGCGAGAAAAAGCGATTTCGGCAATAAAATTTAAAACGCGTGTAAAACATAAACCAAACGATGAAATTGGTTATTTCTTCATGTATAATGATCAACTCGATACTCCCTAGCCCCCAACAGCCTTTTTTTTCATAACACTTTAACCAGAGTGACGGGAGAGCGGCATTTCAGAAAACGTGCTTATCTCGGCGAGAAAAAGCGATTTCGGCAATAAAATTTAAAACGCGTGTAAAACATAAACCAAACGATGAAATTGGTTATTTCTTCATGTATAATGATCAACTCGATACTCCCTAGCCCCCAACAGCCTTTTTTTTCATAACACTTTAACCAGAGTGACGGGAGAGCGGCATTTCAGAAAACGTGCTTATCTCGGCGAGAAAAAGCGATTTCGGCAATAAAATTTAAAACGCGTGTAAAACATAAACCAAACGATGAAATTGGTTATTTCTTCATGTATAATGATCAACTCGATACTCCCTAGCCCCCAACAGCCTTTTTTTTCATAACACTTTAACCAGAGTGACGGGAGAGCGGCATTTCAGAAAACGTGCTTATCTCGGCGAGAAAAAGCGATTTCGGCAATAAAATTTAAAACGCGTGTAAAACATAAACCAAACGATGAAATTGGTTATTTCTTCATGTATAATGATCAACTCGATACTCCCTAGCCCCCAACAGCCTTTTTTTTCATAACACTTTAACCAGAGTGACGGGAGAGCGGCATTTCAGAAAACGTGCTTATCTCGGCGAGAAAAAGCGATTTCGGCAATAAAATTTAAAACGCGTGTAAAACATAAACCAAACGATGAAATTGGTTATTTCTTCATGTATAATGATCAACTCGATACTCCCTAGCCCCCAACAGCCTTTTTTTTCATAACACTTTAACCAGAGTGACGGGAGAGCGGCATTTCAGAAAACGTGCTTATCTCGGCGAGAAAAAGCGATTTCGGCAATAAAATTTAAAACGCGTGTAAAACATAAACCAAACGATGAAATTGGTTATTTCTTCATGTATAATGATCAACTCGATACTCCCTAGCCCCCAACAGCCTTTTTTTTCATAACACTTTAACCAGAGTGACGGGAGAGCGGCATTTCAGAAAACGTGCTTATCTCGGCGAGAAAAAGCGATTTCGGCAATAAAATTTAAAACGCGTGTAAAACATAAACCAAACGATGAAATTGGTTATTTCTTCATGTATAATGATCAACTCGATACTCCCTAGCCCCCAACAGCCTTTTTTTTCATAACACTTTAACCAGAGTGACGGGAGAGCGGCATTTCAGAAAACGTGCTTATCTCGGCGAGAAAAAGCGATTTCGGCAATAAAATTTAAAACGCGTGTAAAACATAAACCAAACGATGAAATTGGTTATTTCTTCATGTATAATGATCAACTCGATACTCCCTAGCCCCCAACAGCCTTTTTTTTCATAACACTTTAACCAGAGTGACGGGAGAGCGGCATTTCAGAAAACGTGCTTATCTCGGCGAGAAAAAGCGATTTCGGCAATAAAATTTAAAACGCGTGTAAAACATAAACCAAACGATGAAATTGGTTATTTCTTCATGTATAATGATCAACTCGATACTCCCTAGCCCCCAACAGCCTTTTTTTTCATAACACTTTAACCAGAGTGACGGGAGAGCGGCATTTCAGAAAACGTGCTTATCTCGGCGAGAAAAAGCGATTTCGGCAATAAAATTTAAAACGCGTGTAAAACATAAACCAAACGATGAAATTGGTTATTTCTTCATGTATAATGATCAACTCGATACTCCCTAGCCCCCAACAGCCTTTTTTTTCATAACACTTTAACCAGAGTGACGGGAGAGCGGCATTTCAGAAAACGTGCTTATCTCGGCGAGAAAAAGCGATTTCGGCAATAAAATTTAAAACGCGTGTAAAACATAAACCAAACGATGAAATTGGTTATTTCTTCATGTATAATGATCAACTCGATACTCCCTAGCCCCCAACAGCCTTTTTTTTCATAACACTTTAACCAGAGTGACGGGAGAGCGGCATTTCAGAAAACGTGCTTATCTCGGCGAGAAAAAGCGATTTCGGCAATAAAATTTAAAACGCGTGTAAAACATAAACCAAACGATGAAATTGGTTATTTCTTCATGTATAATGATCAACTCGATACTCCCTAGCCCCCAACAGCCTTTTTTTTCATAACACTTTAACCAGAGTGACGGGAGAGCGGCATTTCAGAAAACGTGCTTATCTCGGCGAGAAAAAGCGATTTCGGCAATAAAATTTAAAACGCGTGTAAAACATAAACCAAACGATGAAATTGGTTATTTCTTCATGTATAATGATCAACTCGATACTCCCTAGCCCCCAACAGCCTTTTTTTTCATAACACTTTAACCAGAGTGACGGGAGAGCGGCATTTCAGAAAACGTGCTTATCTCGGCGAGAAAAAGCGATTTCGGCAATAAAATTTAAAACGCGTGTAAAACATAAACCAAACGATGAAATTGGTTATTTCTTCATGTATAATGATCAACTCGATACTCCCTAGCCCCCAACAGCCTTTTTTTTCATAACACTTTAACCAGAGTGACGGGAGAGCGGCATTTCAGAAAACGTGCTTATCTCGGCGAGAAAAAGCGATTTCGGCAATAAAATTTAAAACGCGTGTAAAACATAAACCAAACGATGAAATTGGTTATTTCTTCATGTATAATGATCAACTCGATACTCCCTAGCCCCCAACAGCCTTTTTTTTCATAACACTTTAACCAGAGTGACGGGAGAGCGGCATTTCAGAAAACGTGCTTATCTCGGCGAGAAAAAGCGATTTCGGCAATAAAATTTAAAACGCGTGTAAAACATAAACCAAACGATGAAATTGGTTATTTCTTCATGTATAATGATCAACTCGATACTCCCTAGCCCCCAACAGCCTTTTTTTTCATAACACTTTAACCAGAGTGACGGGAGAGCGGCATTTCAGAAAACGTGCTTATCTCGGCGAGAAAAAGCGATTTCGGCAATAAAATTTAAAACGCGTGTAAAACATAAACCAAACGATGAAATTGGTTATTTCTTCATGTATAATGATCAACTCGATACTCCCTAGCCCCCAACAGCCTTTTTTTTCATAACACTTTAACCAGAGTGACGGGAGAGCGGCATTTCAGAAAACGTGCTTATCTCGGCGAGAAAAAGCGATTTCGGCAATAAAATTTAAAACGCGTGTAAAACATAAACCAAACGATGAAATTGGTTATTTCTTCATGTATAATGATCAACTCGATACTCCCTAGCCCCCAACAGCCTTTTTTTTCATAACACTTTAACCAGAGTGACGGGAGAGCGGCATTTCAGAAAACGTGCTTATCTCGGCGAGAAAAAGCGATTTCGGCAATAAAATTTAAAACGCGTGTAAAACATAAACCAAACGATGAAATTGGTTATTTCTTCATGTATAATGATCAACTCGATACTCCCTAGCCCCCAACAGCCTTTTTTTTCATAACACTTTAACCAGAGTGACGGGAGAGCGGCATTTCAGAAAACGTGCTTATCTCGGCGAGAAAAAGCGATTTCGGCAATAAAATTTAAAACGCGTGTAAAACATAAACCAAACGATGAAATTGGTTATTTCTTCATGTATAATGATCAACTCGATACTCCCTAGCCCCCAACAGCCTTTTTTTTCATAACACTTTAACCAGAGTGACGGGAGAGCGGCATTTCAGAAAACGTGCTTATCTCGGCGAGAAAAAGCGATTTCGGCAATAAAATTTAAAACGCGTGTAAAACATAAACCAAACGATGAAATTGGTTATTTCTTCATGTATAATGATCAACTCGATACTCCCTAGCCCCCAACAGCCTTTTTTTTCATAACACTTTAACCAGAGTGACGGGAGAGCGGCATTTCAGAAAACGTGCTTATCTCGGCGAGAAAAAGCGATTTCGGCAATAAAATTTAAAACGCGTGTAAAACATAAACCAAACGATGAAATTGGTTATTTCTTCATGTATAATGATCAACTCGATACTCCCTAGCCCCCAACAGCCTTTTTTTTCATAACACTTTAACCAGAGTGACGGGAGAGCGGCATTTCAGAAAACGTGCTTATCTCGGCGAGAAAAAGCGATTTCGGCAATAAAATTTAAAACGCGTGTAAAACATAAACCAAACGATGAAATTGGTTATTTCTTCATGTATAATGATCAACTCGATACTCCCTAGCCCCCAACAGCCTTTTTTTTCATAACACTTTTAACCAGAGTGACGGGAGAGCGGCATTTCAGAAAACGTGCTTATCTCGGCGAGAAAAAGCGATTTCGGCAATAAAATTTAAAACGCGTGTAAAACATAAACCAAACGATGAAATTGGTTATTTCTTCATGTATAATGATCAACTCGATACTCCCTAGCCCCCAACAGCCTTTTTTTTCATAACACTTTAACCAGAGTGACGGGAGAGCGGCATTTCAGAAAACGTGCTTATCTCGGCGAGAAAAAGCGATTTCGGCAATAAAATTTAAAACGCGTGTAAAACATAAACCAAACGATGAAATTGGTTATTTCTTCATGTATAATGATCAACTCGATACTCCCTAGCCCCCAACAGCCTTTTTTTTCATAACACTTTAACCAGAGTGACGGGAGAGCGGCATTTCAGAAAACGTGCTTATCTCGGCGAGAAAAAGCGATTTCGGCAATAAAATTTAAAACGCGTGTAAAACATAAACCAAACGATGAAATTGGTTATTTCTTCATGTATAATGATCAACTCGATACTCCCTAGCCCCCAACAGCCTTTTTTTTCATAACACTTTAACCAGAGTGACGGGAGAGCGGCATTTCAGAAAACGTGCTTATCTCGGCGAGAAAAAGCGATTTCGGCAATAAAATTTAAAACGCGTGTAAAACATAAACCAAACGATGAAATTGGTTATTTCTTCATGTATAATGATCAACTCGATACTCCCTAGCCCCCAACAGCCTTTTTTTTCATAACACTTTAACCAGAGTGACGGGAGAGCGGCATTTCAGAAAACGTGCTTATCTCGGCGAGAAAAAGCGATTTCGGCAATAAAATTTAAAACGCGTGTAAAACATAAACCAAACGATGAAATTGGTTATTTCTTCATGTATAATGATCAACTCGATACTCCCTAGCCCCCAACAGCCTTTTTTTTCATAACACTTTAACCAGAGTGACGGGAGAGCGGCATTTCAGAAAACGTGCTTATCTCGGCGAGAAAAAGCGATTTAGGCAATAAAATTTAAAACGCGTGTAAAACATAAACCAAACGATGAAATTGGTTATTTCTTCATGTAAAATGATCAACTCGATACTCCCTAGCCCCCAACAGCCTTTTTTTTCATAACACTTTAACCAGAGTGACGGGAGAGCGGCATTTCAGAAAACGTGCTTATCTCGGCGAGAAAAAGCGATTTCGGCAATAAAATTTAAAACGCGTGTAAAACATAAACCAAACGATGAAATTGGTTATTTCTTCATGTATAATGATCAACTCGATACTCCCTAGCCCCCAACAGCCTTTTTTTTCATAACACTTTAACCAGAGTGACGGGAGAGCGGCATTTCAGAAAACGTGCTTATCTCGGCGAGAAAAAGCGATTTCGGCAATAAAATTTAAAACGCGTGTAAAACATAAACCAAACGATGAAATTGGTTATTTCTTCATGTATAATGATCAACTCGATACTCCCTAGCCCCCAACAGCCTTTTTTTTCATAACACTTTAACCAGAGTGACGGGAGAGCGGCATTTCAGAAAACGTGCTTATCTCGGCGAGAAAAAGCGATTTCGGCAATAAAATTTAAAACGCGTGTAAAACATAAACCAAACGATGAAATTGGTTATTTCTTCATGTATAATGATCAACTCGATACTCCCTAGCCCCCAACAGCCTTTTTTTTCATAACACTTTAACCAGAGTGACGGGAGAGCGGCATTTCAGAAAACGTGCTTATCTCGGCGAGAAAAAGCGATTTCGGCAATAAAATTTAAAACGCGTGTAAAACATAAACCAAACGATGAAATTGGTTATTTCTTCATGTATAATGATCAACTCGATACTCCCTAGCCCCCAACAGCCTTTTTTTTCATAACACTTTAACCAGAGTGACGGGAGAGCGGCATTTCAGAAAACGTGCTTATCTCGGCGAGAAAAAGCGATTTCGGCAATAAAATTTAAAACGCGTGTAAAACATAAACCAAACGATGAAATTGGTTATTTCTTCATGTATAATGATCAACTCGATACTCCCTAGCCCCCAACAGCCTTTTTTTTCATAACACTTTAACCAGAGTGACGGGAGAGCGGCATTTCAGAAAACGTGCTTATCTCGGCGAGAAAAAGCGATTTCGGCAATAAAATTTAAAACGCGTGTAAAACATAAACCAAACGATGAAATTGGTTATTTCTTCATGTATAATGATCAACTCGATACTCCCTAGCCCCCAACAGCCTTTTTTTTCATAACACTTTAACCAGAGTGACGGGAGAGCGGCATTTCAGAAAACGTGCTTATCTCGGCGAGAAAAAGCGATTTCGGCAATAAAATTTAAAACGCGTGTAAAACATAAACCAAACGATGAAATTGGTTATTTCTTCATGTATAATGATCAACTCGATACTCCCTAGCCCCCAACAGCCTTTTTTTTCATAACACTTTAACCAGAGTGACGGGAGAGCGGCATTTCAGAAAACGTGCTTATCTCGGCGAGAAAAAGCGATTTCGGCAATAAAATTTAAAACGCGTGTAAAACATAAACCAAACGATGAAATTGGTTATTTCTTCATGTATAATGATCAACTCGATACTCCCTAGCCCCCAACAGCCTTTTTTTTCATAACACTTTAACCAGAGTGACGGGAGAGCGGCATTTCAGAAAACGTGCTTATCTCGGCGAGAAAAAGCGATTTCGGCAATAAAATTTAAAACGCGTGTAAAACATAAACCAAACGATGAAATTGGTTATTTCTTCATGTATAATGATCAACTCGATACTCCCTAGCCCCCAACAGCCTTTTTTTTCATAACACTTTAACCAGAGTGACGGGAGAGCGGCATTTCAGAAAACGTGCTTATCTCGGCGAGAAAAAGCGATTTCGGCAATAAAATTTAAAACGCGTGTAAAACATAAACCAAACGATGAAATTGGTTATTTCTTCATGTATAATGATCAACTCGATACTCCCTAGCCCCCAACAGCCTTTTTTTTCATAACACTTTAACCAGAGTGACGGGAGAGCGGCATTTCAGAAAACGTGCTTATCTCGGCGAGAAAAAGCGATTTCGGCAATAAAATTTAAAACGCGTGTAAAACATAAACCAAACGATGAAATTGGTTATTTCTTCATGTATAATGATCAACTCGATACTCCCTAGCCCCCAACAGCCTTTTTTTTCATAACACTTTAACCAGAGTGACGGGAGAGCGGCATTTCAGAAAACGTGCTTATCTCGGCGAGAAAAAGCGATTTCGGCAATAAAATTTAAAACGCGTGTAAAACATAAACCAAACGATGAAATTGGTTATTTCTTCATGTATAATGATCAACTCGATACTCCCTAGCCCCCAACAGCCTTTTTTTTCATAACACTTTAACCAGAGTGACGGGAGAGCGGCATTTCAGAAAACGTGCTTATCTCGGCGAGAAAAAGCGATTTCGGCAATAAAATTTAAAACGCGTGTAAAACATAAACCAAACGATGAAATTGGTTATTTCTTCATGTATAATGATCAACTCGATACTCCCTAGCCCCCAACAGCCTTTTTTTTCATAACACTTTAACCAGAGTGACGGGAGAGCGGCATTTCAGAAAACGTGCTTATCTCGGCGAGAAAAAGCGATTTCGGCAATAAAATTTAAAACGCGTGTAAAACATAAACCAAACGATGAAATTGGTTATTTCTTCATGTATAATGATCAACTCGATACTCCCTAGCCCCCAACAGCCTTTTTTTTCATAACACTTTAACCAGAGTGACGGGAGAGCGGCATTTCAGAAAACGTGCTTATCTCGGCGAGAAAAAGCGATTTCGGCAATAAAATTTAAAACGCGTGTAAAACATAAACCAAACGATGAAATTGGTTATTTCTTCATGTATAATGATCAACTCGATACTCCCTAGCCCCCAACAGCCTTTTTTTTCATAACACTTTAACCAGAGTGACGGGAGAGCGGCATTTCAGAAAACGTGCTTATCTCGGCGAGAAAAAGCGATTTCGGCAATAAAATTTAAAACGCGTGTAAAACATAAACCAAACGATGAAATTGGTTATTTCTTCATGTATAATGATCAACTCGATACTCCCTAGCCCCCAACAGCCTTTTTTTTCATAACACTTTAACCAGAGTGACGGGAGAGCGGCATTTCAGAAAACGTGCTTATCTCGGCGAGAAAAAGCGATTTCGGCAATAAAATTTAAAACGCGTGTAAAACATAAACCAAACGATGAAATTGGTTATTTCTTCATGTATAATGATCAACTCGATACTCCCTAGCCCCCAACAGCCTTTTTTTTCATAACACTTTAACCAGAGTGACGGGAGAGCGGCATTTCAGAAAACGTGCTTATCTCGGCGAGAAAAAGCGATTTCGGCAATAAAATTTAAAACGCGTGTAAAACATAAACCAAACGATGAAATTGGTTATTTCTTCATGTATAATGATCAACTCGATACTCCCTAGCCCCCAACAGCCTTTTTTTTCATAACACTTTAACCAGAGTGACGGGAGAGCGGCATTTCAGAAAACGTGCTTATCTCGGCGAGAAAAAGCGATTTCGGCAATAAAATTTAAAACGCGTGTAAAACATAAACCAAACGATGAAATTGGTTATTTCTTCATGTATAATGATCAACTCGATACTCCCTAGCCCCCAACAGCCTTTTTTTTCATAACACTTTAACCAGAGTGACGGGAGAGCGGCATTTCAGAAAACGTGCTTATCTCGGCGAGAAAAAGCGATTTCGGCAATAAAATTTAAAACGCGTGTAAAACATAAACCAAACGATGAAATTGGTTATTTCTTCATGTATAATGATCAACTCGATACTCCCTAGCCCCCAACAGCCTTTTTTTTCATAACACTTTAACCAGAGTGACGGGAGAGCGGCATTTCAGAAAACGTGCTTATCTCGGCGAGAAAAAGCGATTTCGGCAATAAAATTTAAAACGCGTGTAAAACATAAACCAAACGATGAAATTGGTTATTTCTTCATGTATAATGATCAACTCGATACTCCCTAGCCCCCAACAGCCTTTTTTTTCATAACACTTTAACCAGAGTGACGGGAGAGCGGCATTTCAGAAAACGTGCTTATCTCGGCGAGAAAAAGCGATTTCGGCAATAAAATTTAAAACGCGTGTAAAACATAAACCAAACGATGAAATTGGTTATTTCTTCATGTATAATGATCAACTCGATACTCCCTAGCCCCCAACAGCCTTTTTTTTCATAACACTTTAACCAGAGTGACGGGAGAGCGGCATTTCAGAAAACGTGCTTATCTCGGCGAGAAAAAGCGATTTCGGCAATAAAATTTAAAACGCGTGTAAAACATAAACCAAACGATGAAATTGGTTATTTCTTCATGTATAATGATCAACTCGATACTCCCTAGCCCCCAACAGCCTTTTTTTTCATAACACTTTAACCAGAGTGACGGGAGAGCGGCATTTCAGAAAACGTGCTTATCTCGGCGAGAAAAAGCGATTTCGGCAATAAAATTTAAAACGCGTGTAAAACATAAACCAAACGATGAAATTGGTTATTTCTTCATGTATAATGATCAACTCGATACTCCCTAGCCCCCAACAGCCTTTTTTTTCATAACACTTTAACCAGAGTGACGGGAGAGCGGCATTTCAGAAAACGTGCTTATCTCGGCGAGAAAAAGCGATTTCGGCAATAAAATTTAAAACGCGTGTAAAACATAAACCAAACGATGAAATTGGTTATTTCTTCATGTATAATGATCAACTCGATACTCCCTAGCCCCCAACAGCCTTTTTTTTCATAACACTTTAACCAGAGTGACGGGAGAGCGGCATTTCAGAAAACGTGCTTATCTCGGCGAGAAAAAGCGATTTCGGCAATAAAATTTAAAACGCGTGTAAAACATAAACCAAACGATGAAATTGGTTATTTCTTCATGTATAATGATCAACTCGATACTCCCTAGCCCCCAACAGCCTTTTTTTTCATAACACTTTAACCAGAGTGACGGGAGAGCGGCATTTCAGAAAACGTGCTTATCTCGGCGAGAAAAAGCGATTTCGGCAATAAAATTTAAAACGCGTGTAAAACATAAACCAAACGATGAAATTGGTTATTTCTTCATGTATAATGATCAACTCGATACTCCCTAGCCCCCAACAGCCTTTTTTTTCATAACACTTTAACCAGAGTGACGGGAGAGCGGCATTTCAGAAAACGTGCTTATCTCGGCGAGAAAAAGCGATTTCGGCAATAAAATTTAAAACGCGTGTAAAACATAAACCAAACGATGAAATTGGTTATTTCTTCATGTATAATGATCAACTCGATACTCCCTAGCCCCCAACAGCCTTTTTTTTCATAACACTTTAACCAGAGTGACGGGAGAGCGGCATTTCAGAAAACGTGCTTATCTCGGCGAGAAAAAGCGATTTCGGCAATAAAATTTAAAACGCGTGTAAAACATAAACCAAACGATGAAATTGGTTATTTCTTCATGTATAATGATCAACTCGATACTCCCTAGCCCCCAACAGCCTTTTTTTTCATAACACTTTAACCAGAGTGACGGGAGAGCGGCATTTCAGAAAACGTGCTTATCTCGGCGAGAAAAAGCGATTTCGGCAATAAAATTTAAAACGCGTGTAAAACATAAACCAAACGATGAAATTGGTTATTTCTTCATGTATAATGATCAACTCGATACTCCCTAGCCCCCAACAGCCTTTTTTTTCATAACACTTTAACCAGAGTGACGGGAGAGCGGCATTTCAGAAAACGTGCTTATCTCGGCGAGAAAAAGCGATTTCGGCAATAAAATTTAAAACGCGTGTAAAACATAAACCAAACGATGAAATTGGTTATTTCTTCATGTATAATGATCAACTCGATACTCCCTAGCCCCCAACAGCCTTTTTTTTCATAACACTTTAACCAGAGTGACGGGAGAGCGGCATTTCAGAAAACGTGCTTATCTCGGCGAGAAAAAGCGATTTCGGCAATAAAATTTAAAACGCGTGTAAAACATAAACCAAACGATGAAATTGGTTATTTCTTCATGTATAATGATCAACTCGATACTCCCTAGCCCCCAACAGCCTTTTTTTTCATAACACTTTAACCAGAGTGACGGGAGAGCGGCATTTCAGAAAACGTGCTTATCTCGGCGAGAAAAAGCGATTTCGGCAATAAAATTTAAAACGCGTGTAAAACATAAACCAAACGATGAAATTGGTTATTTCTTCATGTATAATGATCAACTCGATACTCCCTAGCCCCCAACAGCCTTTTTTTTCATAACACTTTAACCAGAGTGACGGGAGAGCGGCATTTCAGAAAACGTGCTTATCTCGGCGAGAAAAAGCGATTTCGGCAATAAAATTTAAAACGCGTGTAAAACATAAACCAAACGATGAAATTGGTTATTTCTTCATGTATAATGATCAACTCGATACTCCCTAGCCCCCAACAGCCTTTTTTTTCATAACACTTTAACCAGAGTGACGGGAGAGCGGCATTTCAGAAAACGTGCTTATCTCGGCGAGAAAAAGCGATTTCGGCAATAAAATTTAAAACGCGTGTAAAACATAAACCAAACGATGAAATTGGTTATTTCTTCATGTATAATGATCAACTCGATACTCCCTAGCCCCCAACAGCCTTTTTTTTCATAACACTTTAACCAGAGTGACGGGAGAGCGGCATTTCAGAAAACGTGCTTATCTCGGCGAGAAAAAGCGATTTCGGCAATAAAATTTAAAACGCGTGTAAAACATAAACCAAACGATGAAATTGGTTATTTCTTCATGTATAATGATCAACTCGATACTCCCTAGCCCCCAACAGCCTTTTTTTTCATAACACTTTAACCAGAGTGACGGGAGAGCGGCATTTCAGAAAACGTGCTTATCTCGGCGAGAAAAAGCGATTTCGGCAATAAAATTTAAAACGCGTGTAAAACATAAACCAAACGATGAAATTGGTTATTTCTTCATGTATAATGATCAACTCGATACTCCCTAGCCCCCAACAGCCTTTTTTTTCATAACACTTTAACCAGAGTGACGGGAGAGCGGCATTTCAGAAAACGTGCTTATCTCGGCGAGAAAAAGCGATTTCGGCAATAAAATTTAAAACGCGTGTAAAACATAAACCAAACGATGAAATTGGTTATTTCTTCATGTATAATGATCAACTCGATACTCCCTAGCCCCCAACAGCCTTTTTTTTCATAACACTTTAACCAGAGTGACGGGAGAGCGGCATTTCAGAAAACGTGCTTATCTCGGCGAGAAAAAGCGATTTCGGCAATAAAATTTAAAACGCGTGTAAAACATAAACCAAACGATGAAATTGGTTATTTCTTCATGTATAATGATCAACTCGATACTCCCTAGCCCCCAACAGCCTTTTTTTTCATAACACTTTAACCAGAGTGACGGGAGAGCGGCATTTCAGAAAACGTGCTTATCTCGGCGAGAAAAAGCGATTTCGGCAATAAAATTTAAAACGCGTGTAAAACATAAACCAAACGATGAAATTGGTTATTTCTTCATGTATAATGATCAACTCGATACTCCCTAGCCCCCAACAGCCTTTTTTTTCATAACACTTTAACCAGAGTGACGGGAGAGCGGCATTTCAGAAAACGTGCTTATCTCGGCGAGAAAAAGCGATTTCGGCAATAAAATTTAAAACGCGTGTAAAACATAAACCAAACGATGAAATTGGTTATTTCTTCATGTATAATGATCAACTCGATACTCCCTAGCCCCCAACAGCCTTTTTTTTCATAACACTTTAACCAGAGTGACGGGAGAGCGGCATTTCAGAAAACGTGCTTATCTCGGCGAGAAAAAGCGATTTCGGCAATAAAATTTAAAACGCGTGTAAAACATAAACCAAACGATGAAATTGGTTATTTCTTCATGTATAATGATCAACTCGATACTCCCTAGCCCCCAACAGCCTTTTTTTTCATAACACTTTAACCAGAGTGACGGGAGAGCGGCATTTCAGAAAACGTGCTTATCTCGGCGAGAAAAAGCGATTTCGGCAATAAAATTTAAAACGCGTGTAAAACATAAACCAAACGATGAAATTGGTTATTTCTTCATGTATAATGATCAACTCGATACTCCCTAGCCCCCAACAGCCTTTTTTTTCATAACACTTTAACCAGAGTGACGGGAGAGCGGCATTTCAGAAAACGTGCTTATCTCGGCGAGAAAAAGCGATTTCGGCAATAAAATTTAAAACGCGTGTAAAACATAAACCAAACGATGAAATTGGTTATTTCTTCATGTATAATGATCAACTCGATACTCCCTAGCCCCCAACAGCCTTTTTTTTCATAACACTTTAACCAGAGTGACGGGAGAGCGGCATTTCAGAAAACGTGCTTATCTCGGCGAGAAAAAGCGATTTCGGCAATAAAATTTAAAACGCGTGTAAAACATAAACCAAACGATGAAATTGGTTATTTCTTCATGTATAATGATCAACTCGATACTCCCTAGCCCCCAACAGCCTTTTTTTTCATAACACTTTAACCAGAGTGACGGGAGAGCGGCATTTCAGAAAACGTGCTTATCTCGGCGAGAAAAAGCGATTTCGGCAATAAAATTTAAAACGCGTGTAAAACATAAACCAAACGATGAAATTGGTTATTTCTTCATGTATAATGATCAACTCGATACTCCCTAGCCCCCAACAGCCTTTTTTTTCATAACACTTTAACCAGAGTGACGGGAGAGCGGCATTTCAGAAAACGTGCTTATCTCGGCGAGAAAAAGCGATTTCGGCAATAAAATTTAAAACGCGTGTAAAACATAAACCAAACGATGAAATTGGTTATTTCTTCATGTATAATGATCAACTCGATACTCCCTAGCCCCCAACAGCCTTTTTTTTCATAACACTTTAACCAGAGTGACGGGAGAGCGGCATTTCAGAAAACGTGCTTATCTCGGCGAGAAAAAGCGATTTCGGCAATAAAATTTAAAACGCGTGTAAAACATAAACCAAACGATGAAATTGGTTATTTCTTCATGTATAATGATCAACTCGATACTCCCTAGCCCCCAACAGCCTTTTTTTTCATAACACTTTAACCAGAGTGACGGGAGAGCGGCATTTCAGAAAACGTGCTTATCTCGGCGAGAAAAAGCGATTTCGGCAATAAAATTTAAAACGCGTGTAAAACATAAACCAAACGATGAAATTGGTTATTTCTTCATGTATAATGATCAACTCGATACTCCCTAGCCCCCAACAGCCTTTTTTTTCATAACACTTTAACCAGAGTGACGGGAGAGCGGCATTTCAGAAAACGTGCTTATCTCGGCGAGAAAAAGCGATTTCGGCAATAAAATTTAAAACGCGTGTAAAACATAAACCAAACGATGAAATTGGTTATTTCTTCATGTATAATGATCAACTCGATACTCCCTAGCCCCCAACAGCCTTTTTTTTCATAACACTTTAACCAGAGTGACGGGAGAGCGGCATTTCAGAAAACGTGCTTATCTCGGCGAGAAAAAGCGATTTCGGCAATAAAATTTAAAACGCGTGTAAAACATAAACCAAACGATGAAATTGGTTATTTCTTCATGTATAATGATCAACTCGATACTCCCTAGCCCCCAACAGCCTTTTTTTTCATAACACTTTAACCAGAGTGACGGGAGAGCGGCATTTCAGAAAACGTGCTTATCTCGGCGAGAAAAAGCGATTTCGGCAATAAAATTTAAAACGCGTGTAAAACATAAACCAAACGATGAAATTGGTTATTTCTTCATGTATAATGATCAACTCGATACTCCCTAGCCCCCAACAGCCTTTTTTTTCATAACACTTTAACCAGAGTGACGGGAGAGCGGCATTTCAGAAAACGTGCTTATCTCGGCGAGAAAAAGCGATTTCGGCAATAAAATTTAAAACGCGTGTAAAACATAAACCAAACGATGAAATTGGTTATTTCTTCATGTATAATGATCAACTCGATACTCCCTAGCCCCCAACAGCCTTTTTTTTCATAACACTTTAACCAGAGTGACGGGAGAGCGGCATTTCAGAAAACGTGCTTATCTCGGCGAGAAAAAGCGATTTCGGCAATAAAATTTAAAACGCGTGTAAAACATAAACCAAACGATGAAATTGGTTATTTCTTCATGTATAATGATCAACTCGATACTCCCTAGCCCCCAACAGCCTTTTTTTTCATAACACTTTAACCAGAGTGACGGGAGAGCGGCATTTCAGAAAACGTGCTTATCTCGGCGAGAAAAAGCGATTTCGGCAATAAAATTTAAAACGCGTGTAAAACATAAACCAAACGATGAAATTGGTTATTTCTTCATGTATAATGATCAACTCGATACTCCCTAGCCCCCAACAGCCTTTTTTTTCATAACACTTTAACCAGAGTGACGGGAGAGCGGCATTTCAGAAAACGTGCTTATCTCGGCGAGAAAAAGCGATTTCGGCAATAAAATTTAAAACGCGTGTAAAACATAAACCAAACGATGAAATTGGTTATTTCTTCATGTATAATGATCAACTCGATACTCCCTAGCCCCCAACAGCCTTTTTTTTCATAACACTTTAACCAGAGTGACGGGAGAGCGGCATTTCAGAAAACGTGCTTATCTCGGCGAGAAAAAGCGATTTCGGCAATAAAATTTAAAACGCGTGTAAAACATAAACCAAACGATGAAATTGGTTATTTCTTCATGTATAATGATCAACTCGATACTCCCTAGCCCCCAACAGCCTTTTTTTTCATAACACTTTAACCAGAGTGACGGGAGAGCGGCATTTCAGAAAACGTGCTTATCTCGGCGAGAAAAAGCGATTTCGGCAATAAAATTTAAAACGCGTGTAAAACATAAACCAAACGATGAAATTGGTTATTTCTTCATGTATAATGATCAACTCGATACTCCCTAGCCCCCAACAGCCTTTTTTTTCATAACACTTTAACCAGAGTGACGGGAGAGCGGCATTTCAGAAAACGTGCTTATCTCGGCGAGAAAAAGCGATTTCGGCAATAAAATTTAAAACGCGTGTAAAACATAAACCAAACGATGAAATTGGTTATTTCTTCATGTATAATGATCAACTCGATACTCCCTAGCCCCCAACAGCCTTTTTTTTCATAACACTTTAACCAGAGTGACGGGAGAGCGGCATTTCAGAAAACGTGCTTATCTCGGCGAGAAAAAGCGATTTCGGCAATAAAATTTAAAACGCGTGTAAAACATAAACCAAACGATGAAATTGGTTATTTCTTCATGTATAATGATCAACTCGATACTCCCTAGCCCCCAACAGCCTTTTTTTTCATAACACTTTAACCAGAGTGACGGGAGAGCGGCATTTCAGAAAACGTGCTTATCTCGGCGAGAAAAAGCGATTTCGGCAATAAAATTTAAAACGCGTGTAAAACATAAACCAAACGATGAATTGGTTATTTCTTCATGTATAATGATCAACTCGATACTCCCTAGCCCCCAACAGCCTTTTTTTTCATAACACTTTAACCAGAGTGACGGGAGAGCGGCATTTCAGAAAACGTGCTTATCTCGGCGAGAAAAAGCGATTTCGGCAATAAAATTTAAAACGCGTGTAAAACATAAACCAAACGATGAAATTGGTTATTTCTTCATGTATAATGATCAACTCGATACTCCCTAGCCCCCAACAGCCTTTTTTTTCATAACACTTTAACCAGAGTGACGGGAGAGCGGCATTTCAGAAAACGTGCTTATCTCGGCGAGAAAAAGCGATTTCGGCAATAAAATTTAAAACGCGTGTAAAACATAAACCAAACGATGAAATTGGTTATTTCTTCATGTATAATGATCAACTCGATACTCCCTAGCCCCCAACAGCCTTTTTTTTCATAACACTTTAACCAGAGTGACGGGAGAGCGGCATTTCAGAAAACGTGCTTATCTCGGCGAGAAAAAGCGATTTCGGCAATAAAATTTAAAACGCGTGTAAAACATAAACCAAACGATGAAATTGGTTATTTCTTCATGTATAATGATCAACTCGATACTCCCTAGCCCCCAACAGCCTTTTTTTTCATAACACTTTAACCAGAGTGACGGGAGAGCGGCATTTCAGAAAACGTGCTTATCTCGGCGAGAAAAAGCGATTTCGGCAATAAAATTTAAAACGCGTGTAAAACATAAACCAAACGATGAAATTGGTTATTTCTTCATGTATAATGATCAACTCGATACTCCCTAGCCCCCAACAGCCTTTTTTTTCATAACACTTTAACCAGAGTGACGGGAGAGCGGCATTTCAGAAAACGTGCTTATCTCGGCGAGAAAAAGCGATTTCGGCAATAAAATTTAAAACGCGTGTAAAACATAAACCAAACGATGAAATTGGTTATTTCTTCATGTATAATGATCAACTCGATACTCCCTAGCCCCCAACAGCCTTTTTTTTCATAACACTTTAACCAGAGTGACGGGAGAGCGGCATTTCAGAAAACGTGCTTATCTCGGCGAGAAAAAGCGATTTCGGCAATAAAATTTAAAACGCGTGTAAAACATAAACCAAACGATGAAATTGGTTATTTCTTCATGTATAATGATCAACTCGATACTCCCTAGCCCCCAACAGCCTTTTTTTTCATAACACTTTAACCAGAGTGACGGGAGAGCGGCATTTCAGAAAACGTGCTTATCTCGGCGAGAAAAAGCGATTTCGGCAATAAAATTTAAAACGCGTGTAAAACATAAACCAAACGATGAAATTGGTTATTTCTTCATGTATAATGATCAACTCGATACTCCCTAGCCCCCAACAGCCTTTTTTTTCATAACACTTTAACCAGAGTGACGGGAGAGCGGCATTTCAGAAAACGTGCTTATCTCGGCGAGAAAAAGCGATTTCGGCAATAAAATTTAAAACGCGTGTAAAACATAAACCAAACGATGAAATTGGTTATTTCTTCATGTATAATGATCAACTCGATACTCCCTAGCCCCCAACAGCCTTTTTTTTCATAACACTTTAACCAGAGTGACGGGAGAGCGGCATTTCAGAAAACGTGCTTATCTCGGCGAGAAAAAGCGATTTCGGCAATAAAATTTAAAACGCGTGTAAAACATAAACCAAACGATGAAATTGGTTATTTCTTCATGTATAATGATCAACTCGATACTCCCTAGCCCCCAACAGCCTTTTTTTTCATAACACTTTAACCAGAGTGACGGGAGAGCGGCATTTCAGAAAACGTGCTTATCTCGGCGAGAAAAAGCGATTTCGGCAATAAAATTTAAAACGCGTGTAAAACATAAACCAAACGATGAAATTGGTTATTTCTTCATGTATAATGATCAACTCGATACTCCCTAGCCCCCAACAGCCTTTTTTTTCATAACACTTTAACCAGAGTGACGGGAGAGCGGCATTTCAGAAAACGTGCTTATCTCGGCGAGAAAAAGCGATTTCGGCAATAAAATTTAAAACGCGTGTAAAACATAAACCAAACGATGAAATTGGTTATTTCTTCATGTATAATGATCAACTCGATACTCCCTAGCCCCCAACAGCCTTTTTTTTCATAACACTTTAACCAGAGTGACGGGAGAGCGGCATTTCAGAAAACGTGCTTATCTCGGCGAGAAAAAGCGATTTCGGCAATAAAATTTAAAACGCGTGTAAAACATAAACCAAACGATGAAATTGGTTATTTCTTCATGTATAATGATCAACTCGATACTCCCTAGCCCCCAACAGCCTTTTTTTTCATAACACTTTAACCAGAGTGACGGGAGAGCGGCATTTCAGAAAACGTGCTTATCTCGGCGAGAAAAAGCGATTTCGGCAATAAAATTTAAAACGCGTGTAAAACATAAACCAAACGATGAAATTGGTTATTTCTTCATGTATAATGATCAACTCGATACTCCCTAGCCCCCAACAGCCTTTTTTTTCATAACACTTTAACCAGAGTGACGGGAGAGCGGCATTTCAGAAAACGTGCTTATCTCGGCGAGAAAAAGCGATTTCGGCAATAAAATTTAAAACGCGTGTAAAACATAAACCAAACGATGAAATTGGTTATTTCTTCATGTATAATGATCAACTCGATACTCCCTAGCCCCCAACAGCCTTTTTTTTCATAACACTTTAACCAGAGTGACGGGAGAGCGGCATTTCAGAAAACGTGCTTATCTCGGCGAGAAAAAGCGATTTCGGCAATAAAATTTAAAACGCGTGTAAAACATAAACCAAACGATGAAATTGGTTATTTCTTCATGTATAATGATCAACTCGATACTCCCTAGCCCCCAACAGCCTTTTTTTTCATAACACTTTAACCAGAGTGACGGGAGAGCGGCATTTCAGAAAACGTGCTTATCTCGGCGAGAAAAAGCGATTTCGGCAATAAAATTTAAAACGCGTGTAAAACATAAACCAAACGATGATGAAATTGGTTACTTTCTCTTGTATAATGATCAACTCGATACTCCCTAGCCCCCAACAGCCTTTTTTTTCATAACACTTTAACCAGAGTGACGGGAGAGCGGCATTTCAGAAAACGTGCTTATCTCGGCGAGAAAAAGCGATTTCGGCAATAAAATTTAAAACGCGTGTAAAACATAAACCAAACGATGAAATTGGTTATTTCTTCATGTATAATGATCAACTCGATACTCCCTAGCCCCCAACAGCCTTTTTTTTCATAACACTTTAACCAGAGTGACGGGAGAGCGGCATTTCAGAAAACGTGCTTATCTCGGCGAGAAAAAGCGATTTCGGCAATAAAATTTAAAACGCGTGTAAAACATAAACCAAACGATGAAATTGGTTATTTCTTCATGTATAATGATCAACTCGATACTCCCTAGCCCCCAA
Organism: Syngnathus leptorhynchus; assembly: GCF_054491065.1. Lineage (NCBI taxonomy): Eukaryota > Metazoa > Chordata > Actinopteri > Syngnathiformes > Syngnathidae > Syngnathus > Syngnathus leptorhynchus. Next base: position 18,421 of record NW_028232306.1, on the reverse strand, counting down.
CAGCCTTTTTTTTCATAACACTTTAACCAGAGTGACGGGAGAGCGGCATTTCAGAAAACGTGCTTATCTCGGCGAGAAAAAGCGATTTCGGCAATAAAATTTAAAACGCGTGTAAAACATAAACCAAACGATGAAATTGGTTATTTCTTCATGTATAATGATCAACTCGATACTCCCTAGCCCCCAACAGCCTTTTTTTTCATAACACTTTAACCAGAGTGACGGGAGAGCGGCATTTCAGAAAACGTGCTTATCTCGGCGAGAAAAAGCGATTTCGGCAATAAAATTTAAAACGCGTGTAAAACATAAACCAAACGATGAAATTGGTTATTTCTTCATGTATAATGATCAACTCGATACTCCCTAGCCCCCAACAGCCTTTTTTTTCATAACACTTTAACCAGAGTGACGGGAGAGCGGCATTTCAGAAAACGTGCTTATCTCGGCGAGAAAAAGCGATTTCGGCAATAAAATTTAAAACGCGTGTAAAACATAAACCAAACGATGAAATTGGTTATTTCTTCATGTATAATGATCAACTCGATACTCCCTAGCCCCCAACAGCCTTTTTTTTCATAACACTTTAACCAGAGTGACGGGAGAGCGGCATTTCAGAAAACGTGCTTATCTCGGCGAGAAAAAGCGATTTCGGCAATAAAATTTAAAACGCGTGTAAAACATAAACCAAACGATGAAATTGGTTATTTCTTCATGTATAATGATCAACTCGATACTCCCTAGCCCCCAACAGCCTTTTTTTTCATAACACTTTAACCAGAGTGACGGGAGAGCGGCATTTCAGAAAACGTGCTTATCTCGGCGAGAAAAAGCGATTTCGGCAATAAAATTTAAAACGCGTGTAAAACATAAACCAAACGATGAAATTGGTTATTTCTTCATGTATAATGATCAACTCGATACTCCCTAGCCCCCAACAGCCTTTTTTTTCATAACACTTTAACCAGAGTGACGGGAGAGCGGCATTTCAGAAAACGTGCTTATCTCGGCGAGAAAAAGCGATTTCGGCAATAAAATTTAAAACGCGTGTAAAACATAAACCAAACGATGAAATTGGTTATTTCTTCATGTATAATGATCAACTCGATACTCCCTAGCCCCCAACAGCCTTTTTTTTCATAACACTTTAACCAGAGTGACGGGAGAGCGGCATTTCAGAAAACGTGCTTATCTCGGCGAGAAAAAGCGATTTCGGCAATAAAATTTAAAACGCGTGTAAAACATAAACCAAACGATGAAATTGGTTATTTCTTCATGTATAATGATCAACTCGATACTCCCTAGCCCCCAACAGCCTTTTTTTTCATAACACTTTAACCAGAGTGACGGGAGAGCGGCATTTCAGAAAACGTGCTTATCTCGGCGAGAAAAAGCGATTTCGGCAATAAAATTTAAAACGCGTGTAAAACATAAACCAAACGATGAAATTGGTTATTTCTTCATGTATAATGATCAACTCGATACTCCCTAGCCCCCAACAGCCTTTTTTTCATAACACTTTAACCAGAGTGACGGGAGAGCGGCATTTCAGAAAACGTGCTTATCTCGGCGAGAAAAAGCGATTTCGGCAATAAAATTTAAAACGCGTGTAAAACATAAACCAAACGATGAAATTGGTTATTTCTTCATGTATAATGATCAACTCGATACTCCCTAGCCCCCAACAGCCTTTTTTTTCATAACACTTTAACCAGAGTGACGGGAGAGCGGCATTTCAGAAAACGTGCTTATCTCGGCGAGAAAAAGCGATTTCGGCAATAAAATTTAAAACGCGTGTAAAACATAAACCAAACGATGAAATTGCTTATTTCTTCATGTATAATGATCAACTCGATACTCCCTAGCCCCCAACAGCCTTTTTTTTCATAACACTTTAACCAGAGTGACGGGAGAGCGGCATTTCAGAAAACGTGCTTATCTCGGCGAGAAAAAGCGATTTCGGCAATAAAATTTAAAACGCGTGTAAAACATAAACCAAACGATGAAATTGGTTATTTCTTCATGTATAATGATCAACTCGATACTCCCTAGCCCCCAACAGCCTTTTTTTTCATAACACTTTAACCAGAGTGACGGGAGAGCGGCATTTCAGAAAACGTGCTTATCTCGGCGAGAAAAAGCGATTTCGGCAATAAAATTTAAAACGCGTGTAAAACATAAACCAAACGATGAAATTGGTTATTTCTTCATGTATAATGATCAACTCGATACTCCCTAGCCCCCAACAGCCTTTTTTTTCATAACACTTTAACCAGAGTGACGGGGAGAGCGGCATTCAGAAAACGTGCTTATCTCGGCGAGAAAAAGCGATTTCGGCAATAAAATTTAAAACGCGTGTAAAACATAAACCAAACGATGAAATTGGTTATTTCTTCATGTATAATGATCAACTCGATACTCCCTAGCCCCCAACAGCCTTTTTTTTCATAACACTTTAACCAGAGTGACGGGAGAGCGGCATTTCAGAAAACGTGCTTATCTCGGCGAGAAAAAGCGATTTCGGCAATAAAATTTAAAACGCGTGTAAAACATAAACCAAACGATGAAATTGCTTATTTCTTCATGTATAATGATCAACTCGATACTCCCTAGCCCCCAACAGCCTTTTTTTTCATAACACTTTAACCAGAGTGACGGGAGAGCGGCATTTCAGAAAACGTGCTTATCTCGGCGAGAAAAAGCGATTTCGGCAATAAAATTTAAAACGCGTGTAAAACATAAACCAAACGATGAAATTGCTTATTTCTTCATGTATAATGATCAACTCGATACTCCCTAGCCCCCAACAGCCTTTTTTTTCATAACACTTTAACCAGAGTGACGGGAGAGCGGCATTTCAGAAAACGTGCTTATCTCGGCGAGAAAAAGGCGATTTCGGCAATAAAATTTAAAACGCGTGTAAAACATAAACCAAACGATGAAATTGGTTATTTCTTCATGTATAATGATCAACTCGATACTCCCTAGCCCCCAACAGCCTTTTTTTTCATAACACTTTAACCAGAGTGACGGGAGAGCGGCATTTCAGAAACGTGCTTATCTCGGCGAGAAAAAGCGATTTCGGCAATAAAATTTAAAACGCGTGTAAAACATAAACCAAACGATGAAATTGGTTATTTCTTCATGTATAATGATCAACTCGATACTCCCTAGCCCCCAACAGCCTTTTTTTTTCATAACACTTTAACCAGAGTGACGGGAGAGCGGCATTTCAGAAAACGTGCTTATCTCGGCGAGAAAAAGCGATTTCGGCAATAAAATTTAAAACGCGTGTAAAACATAAACCAAACGATGAAATTGCTTATTTCTTCATGTATAATGATCAACTCGATACTCCCTAGCCCCCAACAGCCTTTTTTTTCATAACACTTTAACCAGAGTGACGGGAGAGCGGCATTTCAGAAAACGTGCTTATCTCGGCGAGAAAAAGCGATTTCGGCAATAAAATTTAAAACGCGTGTAAAACATAAACCAAACGATGAAATTGCTTATTTCTTCATGTATAATGATCAACTCGATACTCCCTAGCCCCCAACAGCCTTTTTTTTCATAACACTTTAACCAGAGTGACGGGAGAGCGGCATTTCAGAAAACGTGCTTATCTCGGCGAGAAAAAGCGATTTCGGCAATAAAATTTAAAACGCGTGTAAAACATAAACCAAACGATGAAATTGGTTATTTCTTCATGTATAATGATCAACTCGATACTCCCTAGCCCCCAACAGCCTTTTTTTTCATAACACTTTAACCAGAGTGACGGGAGAGCGGCATTTCAGAAAACGTGCTTATCTCGGCGAGAAAAAGCGATTTCGGCAATAAAATTTAAAACGCGTGTAAAACATAAACCAAACGATGAAATTGGTTATTTCTTCATGTATAATGATCAACTCGATACTCCCTAGCCCCCAACAGCCTTTTTTTTCATAACACTTTAACCAGAGTGACGGGAGAGCGGCATTTCAGAAAACGTGCTTATCTCGGCGAGAAAAAGCGATTTCGGCAATAAAATTTAAAACGCGTGTAAAACATAAACCAAACGATGAAATTGGTTATTTCTTCATGTATAATGATCAACTCGATACTCCCTAGCCCCCAACAGCCTTTTTTTTCATAACACTTTAACCAGAGTGACGGGAGAGCGGCATTTCAGAAAACGTGCTTATCTCGGCGAGAAAAAGCGATTTCGGCAATAAAATTTAAAACGCGTGTAAAACATAAACCAAACGATGAAATTGGTTATTTCTTCATGTATAATGATCAACTCGATACTCCCTAGCCCCCAACAGCCTTTTTTTTCATAACACTTTAACCAGAGTGACGGGAGAGCGGCATTTCAGAAAACGTGCTTATCTCGGCGAGAAAAAGCGATTTCGGCAATAAAATTTAAAACGCGTGTAAAACATAAACCAAACGATGAAATTGGTTATTTCTTCATGTATAATGATCAACTCGATACTCCCTAGCCCCCAACAGCCTTTTTTTCATAACACTTTAACCAGAGTGACGGGAGAGCGGCATTTCAGAAAACGTGCTTATCTCGGCGAGAAAAAGCGATTTCGGCAATAAAATTTAAAACGCGTGTAAAACATAAACCAAACGATGAAATTGGTTATTTCTTCATGTATAATGATCAACTCGATACTCCCTAGCCCCAACAGCCTTTTTTTTCATAACACTTTAACCAGAGTGACGGGAGAGCGGCATTTCAGAAAACGTGCTTATCTCGGCGAGAAAAAGCGATTTCGGCAATAAAATTTAAAACGCGTGTAAAACATAACCAAACGATGAAATTGGTTATTTCTTCATGTATAATGATCAACTCGATACTCCCTAGCCCCCAACAGCCTTTTTTTTCATAACACTTTAACCAGAGTGACGGGAGAGCGGCATTTCAGAAAACGTGCTTATCTCGGCGAGAAAAAGCGATTTCGGCAATAAAATTTAAAACGCGTGTAAAACATAAACCAAACGATGAAATTGGTTATTTCTTCATGTATAATGATCAACTCGATACTCCCTAGCCCCCAACAGCCTTTTTTTTCATAACACTTTAACCAGAGTGACGGGAGAGCGGCATTTCAGAAAACGTGCTTATCTCGGCGAGAAAAAGCGATTTCGGCAATAAAATTTAAAACGCGTGTAAAACATAAACCAAACGATGAAATTGGTTATTTCTTCATGTATAATGATCAACTCGATACTCCCTAGCCCCCAACAGCCTTTTTTTTCATAACACTTTAACCAGAGTGACGGGAGAGCGGCATTTCAGAAAACGTGCTTATCTCGGCGAGAAAAAGCGATTTCGGCAATAAAATTTAAAACGCGTGTAAAACATAAACCAAACGATGAAATTGGTTATTTCTTCATGTATAATGATCAACTCGATACTCCCTAGCCCCCAACAGCCTTTTTTTCATAACACTTTAACCAGAGTGACGGGAGAGCGGCATTTCAGAAAACGTGCTTATCTCGGCGAGAAAAAGCGATTTCGGCAATAAAATTTAAAACGCGTGTAAAACATAAACCAAACGATGAAATTGGTTATTTCTTCATGTATAATGATCAACTCGATACTCCCTAGCCCCCAACAGCCTTTTTTTTCATAACACTTTAACCAGAGTGACGGGAGAGCGGGCATTTCAGAAACGTGCTTATCTCGGCGAGAAAAGCCGATTTCGGCAATAAAATTTAAAACGCGTGTAAAACATAAACCAAACGATGAAATTGGTTATTTCTTCATGTATAATGATCAACTCGATACTCCCTAGCCCCCAACAGCCTTTTTTTTCATAACACTTTAACCAGAGTGACGGAGGAGCGGCATTTCAGAAAACGTGCTTATCTCGGCGAGAAAAAGCCATTTCGGCAATAAAATTTAAAACGCGTGTAAAACATAAACCAAACGATGAAATTGGTTATTTCTTCATGTATAATGATCAACTCGATACTCCCTAGCCCCCAACAGCCTTTTTTTTCATAACACTTTAACCAGAGTGACGGGAGAGCGGCATTTCAGAAAACGTGCTTATCTCGGCGAGAAAAAGCGATTTCGGCAATAAAATTTAAAACGCGTGTAAAACATAAACCAAACGATGAAATTGGTTATTTCTTCATGTATAATGATCAACTCGATACTCCCTAGCCCCCAACAGCCTTTTTTTTCATAACACTTTAACCAGAGTGACGGGAGAGCGGCATTTCAGAAAACGTGCTTATCTCGGCGAGAAAAAGCGATTTCGGCAATAAAATTTAAAACGCGTGTAAAACATAAACCAAACGATGAAATTGGTTATTTCTTCATGTATAATGATCAACTCGATACTCCCTAGCCCCCAACAGCCTTTTTTTTCATAACACTTTAACCAGAGTGACGGGAGAGCGGCATTTCAGAAAACGTGCTTATCTCGGCGAGAAAAAGCATTTCGGCAATAAAATTTAAAACGCGTGTAAAACATAAACCAAACGATGAAATTGGTTATTTCTTCATGTATAATGATCAACTCGATACTCCCTAGCCCCCAACAGCCTTTTTTTTCATAACACTTTAACCAGAGTGACGGGAGAGCGGCATTTCAGAAAACGTGCTTATCTCGGCGAGAAAAAGCCATTTCGGCAATAAAATTTAAAACGCGTGTAAAACATAAACCAAACGATGAAATTGGTTATTTCTTCATGTATAATGATCAACTCGATACTCCCTAGCCCCCAACAGCCTTTTTTTTCATAACACTTTAACCAGAGTGACGGGAGAGCGGCATTTCAGAAAACGTGCTTATCTCGGCGAGAAAAAGCCATTTCGGCAATAAAATTTAAAACGCGTGTAAAACATAAACCAAACGATGAAATTGGTTATTTCTTCATGTATAATGATCAACTCGATACTCCCTAGCCCCCAACAGCCTTTTTTTTCATAACACTTTAACCAGAGTGACGGGAGAGCGGCATTTCAGAAAACGTGCTTATCTCGGCGAGAAAAAGCCATTTCGGCAATAAAATTTAAAACGCGTGTAAAACATAAACCAAACGATGAAATTGGTTATTTCTTCATGTATAATGATCAACTCGATACTCCCTAGCCCCCAACAGCCTTTTTTTTCATAACACTTTAACCAGAGTGACGGGAGAGCGGCATTTCAGAAAACGTGCTTATCTCGGCGAGAAAAAGCCATTTCGGCAATAAAATTTAAAACGCGTGTAAAACATAAACCAAACGATGAAATTGGTTATTTCTTCATGTATAATGATCAACTCGATACTCCCTAGCCCCCAACAGCCTTTTTTTTTCATAACGACTTTAACCAGAGTGACGGGAGAGCGGCATTTCAGAAAACGTGCTTATCTCGGCGAGAAAAAGCCATTTCGGCAATAAAATTTAAAACGCGTGTAAAACATAAACCAAACGATGAAATTGGTTATTTCTTCATGTATAATGATCAACTCGATACTCCCTAGCCCCCAACAGCCTTTTTTTTCATAACACTTTAACCAGAGTGACGGGGAGAGCGGCATTTCAGAAAACGTGCTTATCTCGGCGAGAAAAAGCCATTTCGGCAATAAAATTTAAAACGCGTGTAAAACATAAACCAAACGATGAAATTGGTTATTTCTTCATGTATAATGATCAACTCGATACTCCCTAGCCCCCAACAGCCTTTTTTTTCATAACACTTTAACCAGAGTGACGGGGAGAGCGGCATTTCAGAAAACGTGCTTATCTCGGCGAGAAAAAGCCATTTCGGCAATAAAATTTAAAACGCGTGTAAAACATAAACCAAACGATGAAATTGGTTATTTCTTCATGTATAATGATCAACTCGATACTCCCTAGCCCCCAACAGCCTTTTTTTTCATAACACTTTAACCAGAGTGACGGGAGAGCGGCATTTCAGAAAACGTGCTTATCTCGGCGAGAAAAAGCCATTTCGGCAATAAAATTTAAAACGCGTGTAAAACATAAACCAAACGATGAAATTGGTTATTTCTTCATGTATAATGATCAACTCGATACTCCCTAGCCCCCAACAGCCTTTTTTTTCATAACACTTTAACCAGAGTGACGGGAGAGCGGCATTTCAGAAAACGTGCTTATCTCGGCGAGAAAAAGCCATTTCGGCAATAAAATTTAAAACGCGTGTAAAACATAAACCAAACGATGAAATTGGTTATTTCTTCATGTATAATGATCAACTCGATACTCCCTAGCCCCCAACAGCCTTTTTTTTTCATAACACTTTAACCAGAGTGACGGGAGAGCGGCATTTCAGAAAACGTGCTTATCTCGGCGAGAAAAAGCCATTTCGGCAATAAAATTTAAAACGCGTGTAAAACATAAACCAAACGATGAAATTGGTTATTTCTTCATGTATAATGATCAACTCGATACTCCCTAGCCCCCAACAGCCTTTTTTTTCATAACACTTTAACCAGAGTGACGGGAGAGCGGCATTTCAGAAAACGTGCTTATCTCGGCGAGAAAAAGCCATTTCGGCAATAAAATTTAAAACGCGTGTAAAACATAAACCAAACGATGAAATTGGTTATTTCTTCATGTATAATGATCAACTCGATACTCCCTAGCCCCCAACAGCCTTTTTTTTCATAACACTTTAACCAGAGTGACGGGAGAGCGGCATTTCAGAAAACGTGCTTATCTCGGCGAGAAAAAGCGCATTTCGGCAATAAAATTTAAAACGCGTGTAAAACATAAACCAAACGATGAAATTGGTTATTTCTTCATGTATAATGATCAACTCGATACTCCCTAGCCCCCAACAGCCTTTTTTTTCATAACACTTTAACCAGAGTGACGGGAGAGCGGCATTTCAGAAAACGTGCTTATCTCGGCGAGAAAAAGCCATTTCGGCAATAAAATTTAAAACGCGTGTAAAACATAAACCAAACGATGAAATTGGTTATTTCTTCATGTATAATGATCAACTCGATACTCCCTAGCCCCCAACAGCCTTTTTTTTCATAACACTTTAACCAGAGTGACGGGAGAGCGGCATTTCAGAAAACGTGCTTATCTCGGCGAGAAAAAGCCATTTCGGCAATAAAATTTAAAACGCGTGTAAAACATAAACCAAACGATGAAATTGGTTATTTCTTCATGTATAATGATCAACTCGATACTCCCTAGCCCCCAACAGCCTTTTTTTTCATAACACTTTAACCAGAGTGACGGGAGAGCGGCATTTCAGAAAACGTGCTTATCTCGGCGAGAAAAAGCGATTTCGGCAATAAAATTTAAAACGCGTGTAAAACATAAACCAAACGATGAAATTGGTTATTTCTTCATGTATAATGATCAACTCGATACTCCCTAGCCCCCAACAGCCTTTTTTTTCATAACACTTTAACCAGAGTGACGGGAGAGCGGCATTTCAGAAAACGTGCTTATCTCGGCGAGAAAAAGCGATTTCGGCAATAAAATTTAAAACGCGTGTAAAACATAAACCAAACGATGAAATTGGTTATTTCTTCATGTATAATGATCAACTCGATACTCCCTAGCCCCCAACAGCCTTTTTTTTCATAACACTTTAACCAGAGTGACGGGAGAGCGGCATTTCAGAAAACGTGCTTATCTCGGCGAGAAAAAGCGATTTCGGCAATAAAATTTAAAACGCGTGTAAAACATAAACCAAACGATGAAATTGGTTATTTCTTCATGTATAATGATCAACTCGATACTCCCTAGCCCCCAACAGCCTTTTTTTTTCATAACACTTTAACCAGAGTGACGGGGGAGCGGCATTTCAGAAAACGTGCTTATCTCGGCGAGAAAAAGCGATTTCGGCAATAAAATTTAAAACGCGTGTAAAACATAAACCAAACGATGAAATTGGTTATTTCTTCATGTATAATGATCAACTCGATACTCCCTAGCCCCCAACAGCCTTTTTTTTTCATAACACTTTAACCAGAGTGACGGGAGAGCGGCATTTCAGAAAACGTGCTTATCTCGGCGAGAAAAAGCGATTTCGGCAATAAAATTTAAAACGCGTGTAAAACATAAACCAAACGATGAAATTGGTTATTTCTTCATGTATAATGATCAACTGGATACTCCCTAGCCCCCAACAGCCTTTTTTTTTAATAACACTTTAACCAGAGTGACGGGAGAGCGGCATTTCAGAAAACGTGCTTATCTCGGCGAGAAAAAGCGATTTCGGCAATAAAATTTAAAACGCGTGTAAAACATAAACCAAACGATGAAATTGGTTATTTCTTCATGTATAATGATCAACTGGATACTCCCTAGCCCCCAACAGCCTTTTTTTTCATAACACTTTAACCAGAGTGACGGGAGAGCGGCATTTCAGAAAACGTGCTTATCTCGGCGAGAAAAAGCGATTTCGGCAATAAAATTTAAAACGCGTGTAAAACATAAACCAAACGATGAAATTGGTTATTTCTTCATGTATAATGATCAACTCGATACTCCCTAGCCCCCAACAGCCTTTTTTTCCATAACACTTTAACCAGAGTGACGGGAGAGCGGCATTTCAGAAAACGTGCTTATCTCGGCGAGAAAAAGCGATTTCGGCAATAAAATTTAAAACGCGTGTAAAACATAAACCAAACGATGAAATTGGTTATTTCTTCATGTATAATGATCAACTCGATACTCCCTAGCCCCCAACAGCCTTTTTTTTCATAACACTTTAACCAGAGTGACGGGAGAGCGGCATTTCAGAAAACGTGCTTATCTCGGCGAGAAAAAGCGATTTCGGCAATAAAATTTAAAACGCGTGTAAAACATAAACCAAACGATGAAATTGGTTATTTCTTCATGTATAATGATCAACTCGATACTCCCTAGCCCCCAACAGCCTTTTTTTTCATAACACTTTAACCAGAGTGACGGGAGAGCGGCATTTCAGAAAACGTGCTTATCTCGGCGAGAAAAAGCGATTTCGGCAATAAAATTTAAAACGCGTGTAAAACATAAACCAAACGATGAAATTGCTTATTTCTTCATGTATAATGATCAACTCGATACTCCCTAGCCCCCAACAGCCTTTTTTTTCATAACACTTTAACCAGAGTGACGGGAGAGCGGCATTTCAGAAAACGTGCTTATCTCGGCGAGAAAAAGCGATTTCGGCAATAAAATTTAAAACGCGTGTAAAACATAAACCAAACGATGAAATTGGTTATTTCTTCATGTATAATGATCAACTCGATACTCCCTAGCCCCCAACAGCCTTTTTTTTCATAACACTTTAACCAGAGTGACGGGAGAGCGGCATTTCAGAAAACGTGCTTATCTCGGCGAGAAAAAGCGATTTCGGCAATAAAATTTAAAACGCGTGTAAAACATAAACCAAACGATGAAATTGGTTATTTCTTCATGTATAATGATCAACTCGATACTCCCTAGCCCCCAACAGCCTTTTTTTTCATAACACTTTAACCAGAGTGACGGGAGAGCGGCATTTCAGAAAACGTGCTTATCTCGGCGAGAAAAAGCGATTTCGGCAATAAAATTTAAAACGCGTGTAAAACATAAACCAAACGATGAAATTGGTTATTTCTTCATGTATAATGATCAACTCGATACTCCCTAGCCCCCAACAGCCTTTTTTTTCATAACACTTTAACCAGAGTGACGGGAGAGCGGCATTTCAGAAAACGTGCTTATCTCGGCGAGAAAAAGCGATTTCGGCAATAAAATTTAAAACGCGTGTAAAACATAAACCAAACGATGAAATTGGTTATTTCTTCATGTATAATGATCAACTCGATACTCCCTAGCCCCCAACAGCCTTTTTTTTCATAACACTTTAACCAGAGTGACGGGAGAGCGGCATTTCAGAAAACGTGCTTATCTCGGCGAGAAAAAGCGATTTCGGCAATACAATTTAAAACGCGTGTAAAACATAAACCAAACGATGAAATTGGTTATTTCTTCATGTATAATGATCAACTCGATACTCCCTAGCCCCCAACAGCCTTTTTTTTCATAACACTTTAACCAGAGTGACGGGAGAGCGGCATTTCAGAAAACGTGCTTATCTCGGCGAGAAAAAGCGATTTCGGCAATAAAATTCAAAACGCGTGTAAAACATAAACCAAACGATGAAATTGGTTATTTCTTCATGTATAATGATCAACTCGAGTCGAGCTCCAGGGAGAGAGGCTGATTTTTCGCTTTTTGAGGCCGACCGACGAACCGGCGCGGGGCGGACTCAAAAGCCCGCAGAGCCGTAGGCACTTAGAAAAGTTTCGCCTTTGGCTGTGAGCTCCAGGGGGAGAGGCTGGTTTTGCGTTATTTTAGGCCGGCTGGAGAACCGGCGCGGGTCGGACGCACAATCCCCGCAGAGCCGTGGGCACTTAGAAAATGTTTGCCAAGTTGGCTCTGAGCGCCTGGTACCTAATATGGAAGTATAGAGGCCGACTTTCGGGCAAGATCATGCCGCGTTAGGCTTCCAGGACCCCGGCTAAGCAATTTTACCGGGCCGCCTGGTTCTTTTTTTGAACCAGCCCGGTTCTTTTTACACTTCCAGCTGGAGCTCAGCAGCGGCTTTTTGCGCAAGATCACGCCGGGTTAGGCTTCCAGGACCTCGGCTAAGCAATTCTACCGGGCCGCCCGGTTCTTTTTTTGAACCAGCCCGGTTCTTTTTACACTTCCAGCTGGAGCTCACGAGCGGCTTTTTTTTGCTCAAGATCACGCCGTGTTAGGCTTCCAGAGCCCCGGCTAAGCAATTTTACCGGCCCGCCCGGTTCTTTTTTTTTAACCAGCCCGGTTCTTTTTACACTTCCAGCTGGAGCTCAGCAGCGGGTTTTTGGACAAGATCACGCCGTGTTAGGCTTCCAGAGCCCCGGCTAAGCAATTTTACAGGGTCGCCCGGTTCTTTTTTTTAACCAGCCCGGTTTTTTTTACACTTCCAGCTGGAGCTCAGCAGCGGCTTTTTGCACAGTATCACGCCGGGTTAGGCTTCCAGAGCCCCGGCTAAGCAATTTTACCGGGCCGCCCGGTTCTTTTTTTTTTTAACCAGCCCGGTTCTTTTTACACTTCCAGCTGGAGCTCAGCAGCGGCTTTTTGGACAAGATCACGCCGTGTTAGGCTTCCAGAGCCCCGGCTAAGCAATTTTAACGGGTCGCCCGGTTCTTTTTTTTAACCAGCCCGGTTCTTTTTACACTTCCAGCTGGAGCTCAGCAGCGGCTTTTTGGACAAGATCACGCCGTATTAGGCTTCCAGAGCCCCGGCTAAGCAATTTTACCGGGTCGCCCGGTTCTTTTTTTAACCAGCCCGGTTCTTTTTACACTTCCAGCTGGAGCTCAGCATCGTGTAAAACATAAACCAAACGATGAAATTGGTTATTTCTTCATGTATAATGATCAACTCGATACTCCCTAGCCCCCAACAGCCTTTTTTTTCATAACACTTTAACCAGAGTGACGGGAGAGCGGCATTTCAGAAAACGTGCTTATCTCGGCGAGAAAAAGCGATTTCGGCAATAAAATTTAAAACGCGTGTAAAACATAAACCAAACGATGAAATTGGTTATTTCTTCATGTATAATGATCAACTCGATACTCCCTAGCCCCCAACAGCCTTTTTTTTCATAACACTTTAACCAGAGTGACGGGAGAGCGGCATTTCAGAAAACGTGCTTATCTCGGCGAGAAAAAGCGATTTCGGCAATAAAATTTAAAACGCGTGTAAAACATAAACCAAACGATGAAATTGGTTATTTCTTCATGTATAATGATCAACTCGATACTCCCTAGCGCCCAACAGCCTTTTTTTTCATAACACTTTAACCAGAGTGACGGGAGAGCGGCATTTCAGAAAACGTGCTTATCTCGGCGAGAAAAAGCGATTTCGGCAATAAAATTTAAAACGCGTGTAAAACATAAACCAAACGATGAAATTGGTTATTTCTTCATGTATAAGGATCAACTCGATACTCCCTAGCCCCCAACAGCCTTTTTTTTCATAACACTTTAACCAGAGTGACGGGAGAGCGGCATTTCAGAAAACGTGCTTATCTCGGCGAGAAAAAGCGATTTCGGCAATAAAATTTAAAACGCGTGTAAAACATAAACCAAACGATGAAATTGGTTATTTCTTCATGTATAATGATCAACTCGATACTCCCTAGCCCCCAACAGCCTTTTTTTTCATAACACTTTAACCAGAGTGACGGGAGAGCGGCATTTCAGAAAACGTGCTTATCTCGGCGAGAAAAAGCGATTTCGGCAATAAAATTTAAAACGCGTGTAAAACATAAACCAAACGATGAAATTGGTTATTTCTTCATGTATAATGATCAACTCGATACTCCCTAGCCCCCAACAGCCTATTTTTTCATAACACTTTAACCAGAGTGACGGGAGAGCGGCATTTCAGAAAACGTGCTTATCTCGGCGAGAAAAAGCGATTTCGGCAATAAAATTTAAAACGCGTGTAAAACATAAACCAAACGATGAAATTGGTTATTTCTTCATGTATAATGATCAACTCGATACTCCCTAGCCCCCAACAGCCTTTTTTTTCATAACACTTTAACCAGAGTGACGGGAGAGCGGCATTTCAGAAAACGTGCTTATCTCGGCGAGAAAAAGCGATTTCGGCAATACAATTTAAAACGCGTGTAAAACATAAACCAAACGATGAAATTGGTTATTTCTTCATGTATAATGATCAACTCGATACTCCCTAGCCCCCAACAGCCTTTTTTTTCATAACACTTTAACCAGAGTGACGGGAGAGCGGCATTTCAGAAAACGTGCTTATCTCGGCGAGAAAAAGCGATTTCGGCAATAAAATTTAAAACGCGTGTAAAACATAAACCAAACGATGAAATTGGTTATTTCTTCATGTATAATGATCAACTCGAGTCGAGCTCCAGGGAGAGAGGCTGATTTTTCGCTTTTTGAGGCCGACCGACGAACCGGCGCGGGGCGGACTCAAAAGCCCGCAGAGCCGTAGGCACTTAGAAAAGTTTAGCCTTTGGCTGTGAGCTCCAGGGGGAGAGGCTGGTTTTGCGTTATTTTAGGCCGGCTGGAGAACCGGCGCGGGTCGGACGCACAATCCCCGCAGAGCCGTGGGCACTTAGAAAATGTTTGCCAAGTTGGCTCTGAGCGCCTGGTACCTAATATGGAAGTATAGAGGCCGACTTTCGGGCAAGATCATGCCGCGTTAGGCTTCCAGGACCCCGGCTAAGCAATTTTACCGGGCCGCCTGGTTCTTTTTTTGAACCAGCCCGGTTCTTTTTACACTTCCAGCTGGAGCTCAGCAGCGGCTTTTTGCGCAAGATCACGCCGGGTTAGGCTTCCAGGACCTCGGCTAAGCAATTCTACCGGGCCGCCCGGTTCTTTTTTTGAACCAGCCCGGTTCTTTTTACACTTCCAGCTGGAGCTCACGAGCGGCTTTTTTTTGCTCAAGATCACGCCGTGTTAGGCTTCCAGAGCCCCGGCTAAGCAATTTTACCGGCCCGCCCGGTTCTTTTTTTTTAACCAGCCCGGTTCTTTTTACACTTCCAGCTGGAGCTCAGCAGCGGGTTTTTGGACAAGATCACGCCGTGTTAGGCTTCCAGAGCCCCGGCTAAGCAATTTTACAGGGTCGCCCGGTTCTTTTTTTTAACCAGCCCGGTTTTTTTTACACTTCCAGCTGGAGCTCAGCAGCGGCTTTTTGCACAGTATCACGCCGGGTTAGGCTTCCAGAGCCCCGGCTAAGCAATTTTACCGGGCCGCCCGGTTCTTTTTTTTTTTAACCAGCCCGGTTCTTTTTACACTTCCAGCTGGAGCTCAGCAGCGGCTTTTTGGACAAGATCACGCCGTGTTAGGCTTCCAGAGCCCCGGCTAAGCAATTTTAACGGGTCGCCCGGTTCTTTTTTTTAACCAGCCCGGTTCTTTTTACACTTCCAGCTGGAGCTCAGCAGCGGCTTTTTGGACAAGATCACGCCGTATTAGGCTTCCAGAGCCCCGGCTAAGCAATTTTACCGGGTCGCCCGGTTCTTTTTTTAACCAGCCCGGTTCTTTTTACACTTCCAGCTGGAGCTCAGCATCGTGTAAAACATAAACCAAACGATGAAATTGGTTATTTCTTCATGTATAATGATCAACTCGATACTCCCTAGCCCCCAACAGCCTTTTTTTTCATAACACTTTAACCAGAGTGACGGGAGAGCGGCATTTCAGAAAACGTGCTTATCTCGGCGAGAAAAAGCGATTTCGGCAATAAAATTTAAAACGCGTGTAAAACATAAACCAAACGATGAAATTGGTTATTTCTTCATGTATAATGATCAACTCGATACTCCCTAGCCCCCAACAGCCTTTTTTTTCATAACACTTTAACCAGAGTGACGGGAGAGCGGCATTTCAGAAAACGTGCTTATCTCGGCGAGAAAAAGCGATTTCGGCAATAAAATTTAAAACGCGTGTAAAACATAAACCAAACGATGAAATTGGTTATTTCTTCATGTATAGGCTTGTATAGGGAGTATCAACTCGATACTCCCTAGCCCCCAACAGCCTTTTTTTTCATAACACTTTAACCAGAGTGACGGGAGAGCGGCATTTCAGAAAACGTGCTTATCTCGGCGAGAAAAAGCGATTTCGGCAATAAAATTTAAAACGCGTGTAAAACATAAACCAAACGATGAAATTGGTTATTTCTTCATGTATAATGATCAACTCGATACTCCCTAGCCCCCAACAGCCTTTTTTTTCATAACACTTTAACCAGAGTGACGGGAGAAGGCATTTCAGAAAACGTGCTTATCTCGGCGAGAAAAAGCGATTTCGGCAATAAAATTTAAAACGCGTGTAAAACATAAACCAAACGATGAAATTGGTTATTTCTTCATGTATAATGATCAACTCGATACTCCCTAGCCCCCAACAGCCTTTTTTTTCATAACACTTTAACCAGAGTGACGGGAGAGCGGCATTTCAGAAAACGTGCTTATCTCGGCGAGAAAAAGCGATTTCGGCAATAAAATTTAAAACGCGTGTAAAACATAAATCAAACGATGAAATTGGTTATTTCTTCATGTATAATGATCAACTCGATACTCCCTAGCCCCCAACAGCCTTTTTTTTCATAACATTTTTACCAGAGTGACGGGAGAGCGGCATTTCAGAAAAAGTGCTTATCTCGGCGAGAAAAAGCGATTTCGGCAATAAAATTTAAAACGCGTGTAAAACATAAACCAAACGATGAAATTGGTTATTTCTTCATGTATAATGATCAACTCGAGTCGAGCTCCAGGGAGAGAGGCTGATTTTTCGCTTTTTGAGGCCGACCGACGAACCGGCGCGGGGCGGACTCAAAAGCCCGCAGAGCCGTAGGCACTTAGAAAAGTTTCGCCTTTGGCTGTGAGCTCCAGGGGGAGAGGCTGGTTTTGCGTTATTTTAGGCCGGCTGGAGAACCGGCGCGGGTCGGACGCACAATCCCCGCAGAGCCGTGGGCACTTAGAAAATTTTTGCCAAGTTGGCTCTGAGCGCCTAGTACCTAATATGGAAGTATAGAGGCCGACTTTCGGGCAAGATCACGCCGCGTTAGGCTTCCAGGACCCCGGCTAAGCAATTTTACCGGGCCGCCCGGTTCTTTTTTTGAACCAGCCTGGTTCTTTTTACACTTCCAGCTGGAGCTCAGCAGCGGCTTTTTGCGCAAGATCACGCCGGGTTAGGCTTCCAGGACCTCGGCTAAGCAATTCTACCGGGCCGCCCGGTTCTTTTTTTGAACCAGCCCGGTTCTTTTTACACTTCCAGCTGGAGCTCACGAGCGGCTTTTTGGACAAGATCACGCCGTGTTAGGCTTCCAGAGCCCCGGCTAAGCAATTTTACCGGCCCGCCCGGTTCTTTTTTTTAACCAGCCCGGTTCTTTTTACACTTCCAGCTGGAGCTCAGCAGCGGGTTTTTGGACAAGATCACGCCGTGTTAGGCTTCCAGAGCCCCGGCTAAGCAATTTTACAGGGTCGCCCGGTTCTTTTTTTTAACCAGCCCGGTTTTTTTTACACTTCCAGCTGGAGCTCAGCAGCGGCTTTTTGCACAGTATCACGCCGGGTTAGGCTTCCAGAGCCCCGGCTAAGCAATTTTACCGGGCCGCCCGGTTCTTTTTTTTAACCAGCCCGGTTCTTTTTACACTTCCAGCTGGAGCTCAGCAGCGGCTTTTTGGACAAGATCACGCCGTGTTAGGCTTCCAGAGCCCCGGCTAAGCAATTTTACCGGGTCGCCCGGTTCTTTTTTTTAACCAGCCCGGTTCTTTTTACACTTCCAGCTGGAGCTCAGCAGCGGCTTTTTGGACAAGATCACGCCGTGTTAGGCTTCCAGAGCCCCGGCTAAGCAATTTTACCGGGTCGCCCGGTTCTTTTTTTAACCAGCCCGGTTCTTTTTACACTTCCAGCTGGAGCTCAGCATCGTGTAAAACATAAACCAAACG
>NW_028232305.1:0-56970 GCF_054491065.1 Syngnathus leptorhynchus | reverse complement strand
ATACAATTTAAAACGCGTGTAAAACATAAACCAAACGATGAAATTGGTTATTTCTTCATGTATAATGATCAACTCGATACTCCCTAGCCCCCAACAGCCTTTTTTTTCATAACACTTTAACCAGAGTGACGGGAGAGCGGCATTTCAGAAAACGTGCTTATCTCGGCGAGAAAAAGCGATTTCGGCAATAAAATTTAAAACGCGTGTAAAACATAAACCAAACGATGAAATTGGTTATTTCTTCATGTATAATGATCAACTCGATACTCCCTAGCCCCCAACAGCCTTTTTTTTCATAACACTTTAACCAGAGTGACGGGAGAGCGGCATTTCAGAAAACGTGCTTATCTCGGCGAGAAAAAGCGATTTCGGCAATAAAATTTAAAACGCGTGTAAAACATAAACCAAACGATGAAATTGGTTATTTCTTCATGTATAATGATCAACTCGATACTCCCTAGCCCCCAACAGCCTTTTTTTCCATAACACTTTAACCAGAGTGACGGGAGAGCGGCATTTCAGAAAACGTGCTTATCTCGGCGAGAAAAAGCGATTTCGGCAATAAAATTTAAAACGCGTGTAAAACATAAACCAAACGATGAAATTGGTTATTTCTTCATGTATAATGATCAACTCGATACTCCCTAGCCCCCAACAGCCTTTTTTTCATAACACTTTAACCAGAGTGACGGGAGAGCGGCATTTCAGAAAACGTGCTTATCTCGGCGAGAAAAAGCGATTTCGGCAATAAAATTTAAAACGCGTGTAAAACATAAACCAAACGATGAAATTGGTTATTTCTTCATGTATAATGATCAACTCGATACTCCCTAGCCCCCAACAGCCTTTTTTTTCATAACACTTTAACCAGAGTGACGGGAGAGCGGCATTTCAGAAAACGTGCTTATCTCGGCGAGAAAAAGCGATTTCGGCAATAAAATTTAAAACGCGTGTAAAACATAAACCAAACGATGAAATTGGTTATTTCTTCATGTATAATGATCAACTCGATACTCCCTAGCCCCCAACAGCCTTTTTTTTCATAACACTTTAACCAGAGTGACGGGAGAGCGGCATTTCAGAAAACGTGCTTATCTCGGCGAGAAAAAGCGATTTCGGCAATAAAATTTAAAACGCGTGTAAAACATAAACCAAACGATGAAATTGGTTATTTCTTCATGTATAATGATCAACTCGAGTCGAGCTCCAGGGAGAGAGGCTGATTTTTCGCTTTTTGAGGCCGACCGACGAACCGGCGCGGGGCGGACTCAAAAGCCCGCAGAGCCGTAGGCACTTAGAAAAGTTTCGCCTTTGGCTGTGAGCTCCAGGGGGAGAGGCTGGTTTTGCGTTATTTTAGGCCGGCTGGAGAACCGGCGCGGGTCGGACGCACAATCCCCGCAGAGCCGTGGGCACTTAGAAAATTTTTGCCAAGTTGGCTCTGAGCGCCTGGTACCTAATATGGAAGTATAGAGGCCGACTTTCGGGCAAGATCACGCCGCGTTAGGCTTCCAGGACCCCGGCTAAGCAATTTTACCGGGCCGCCCGGTTCTTTTTTTGAACCAGCCCGGTTCTTTTTACACTTCCAGCTGGAGCTCAGCAGCGGCTTTTTGCGCAAGATCACGCCGGGTTAGGCTTCCAGGACCTCGGCTAAGCAATTCTACCGGGCCGCCCGGTTCTTTTTTTGAACCAGCCCGGTTCTTTTTACACTTCCAGCTGGAGCTCACGAGCGGCTTTTTGGACAAGATCACGCCGTGTTAGGCTTCCAGAGCCCCGGCTAAGCAATTTTACCGGCCCGCCCGGTTCTTTTTTTTAACCAGCCCGGTTCTTTTTACACTTCCAGCTGGAGCTCAGCAGCGGGTTTTTGGACAAGATCACGCCGTGTTAGGCTTCCAGAGCCCCGGCTAAGCAATTTTACAGGGTCGCCCGGTTCTTTTTTTTAACCAGCCCGGTTTTTTTTACACTTCCAGCTGGAGCTCAGCAGCGGCTTTTTGCACAGTATCACGCCGGGTTAGGCTTCCAGAGCCCCGGCTAAGCAATTTTACCGGGCCGCCCGGTTCTTTTTTTTAACCAGCCCGGTTCTTTTTACACTTCCAGCTGGAGCTCAGCAGCGGCTTTTTGGACAAGATCACGCCGTGTTAGGCTTCCAGAGCCCCGGCTAAGCAATTTTACCGGGTCGCCCGGTTCTTTTTTTTAACCAGCCCGGTTCTTTTTACACTTCCAGCTGGAGCTCAGCAGCGGCTTTTTGGACAAGATCACGCCGTGTTAGGCTTCCAGAGCCCCGGCTAAGCAATTTTACCGGGTCGCCCGGTTCTTTTTTTAACCAGCCCGGTTCTTTTTACACTTCCAGCTGGAGCTCAGCATCGTGTAAAACATAAACCAAACGATGAAATTGGTTATTTCTTCATGTATAATGATCAACTCGATACTCCCTAGCCCCCAACAGCCTTTTTTTTCATAACACTTTAACCAGAGTGACGGGAGAGCGGCATTTCAGAAAACGTGCTTATCTCGGCGAGAAAAAGCGATTTCGGCAATAAAATTTAAAACGCGTGTAAAACATAAATCAAACGATGAAATTGGTTATTTCTTCATGTATAATGATCAACTCGATACTCCCTAGCCCCCAACAGCCTTTTTTTTCATAACACTTTAACCAGAGTGACGGGAGAGCGGCATTTCAGAAAACGTGCTTATCTCGGCGAGAAAAAGCGATTTCGGCAATAAAATTTAAAACGCGTGTAAAACATAAACCAAACGATGAAATTGGTTATTTCTTCATGTATAATG
This sequence comes from Syngnathus leptorhynchus, assembly GCF_054491065.1. NCBI lineage: Eukaryota > Metazoa > Chordata > Actinopteri > Syngnathiformes > Syngnathidae > Syngnathus > Syngnathus leptorhynchus. The sequence continues at coordinate 54,183 of NW_028232305.1, read as the reverse complement.
ATCAACTCGATACTCCCTAGCCCCCAACAGCCTTTTTTTTCATAACACTTTAACCAGAGTGACGGGAGAGCGGCATTTCAGAAAACGTGCTTATCTCGGCGAGAAAAAGCGATTTCGGCAATAAAATTTAAAACGCGTGTAAAACATAAATCAAACGATGAAATTGGTTATTTCTTCATGTATAATGATCAACTCGATACTCCCTAGCCCCCAACAGCCTTTTTTTTCATAACACTTTAACCAGAGTGACGGGAGAGCGGCATTTCAGAAAACGTGCTTATCTCGGCGAGAAAAAGCGATTTCGGCAATAAAATTTAAAACGCGTGTAAAACATAAACCAAACGATGAAATTGGTTATTTCTTCATGTATAATGATCAACTCGATACTCCCTAGCCCCCAACAGCCTTTTTTTTCATAACACTTTAACCAGAGTGACGGGAGAGCGGCATTTCAGAAAACGTGCTTATCTCGGCGAGAAAAAGCGATTTCGGCAATAAAATTTAAAACGCGTGTAAAACATAAACCAAACGATGAAATTGGTTATTTCTTCATGTATAATGATCAACTCGATACTCCCTAGCCCCCAACAGCCTTTTTTTTCATAACACTTTAACCAGAGTGACGGGAGAGCGGCATTTCAGAAAACGTGCTTATCTCGGCGAGAAAAAGCGATTTCGGCAATAAAATTTAAAACGCGTGTAAAACATAAACCAAACGATGAAATTGGTTATTTCTTCATGTATAATGATCAACTCGATACTCCCTAGCCCCCAACAGCCTTTTTTTTTATAACACTTTAACCAGAGTGACGGGAGAGCGGCATTTCAGAAAACGTGCTTATCTCGGCGAGAAAAAGCGATTTCGGCAATACAATTTAAAACGCGTGTAAAACATAAACCAAACGATGAAATTGGTTATTTCTTCATGTATAATGATCAACTCGATACTCCCTAGCCCCCAACAGCCTTTTTTTTCATAACACTTTAACCAGAGTGACGGGAGAGCGGCATTTCAGAAAACGTGCTTATCTCGGCGAGAAAAAGCGATTTCGGCAATAAAATTTAAAACGCGTGTAAAACATAAACCAAACGATGAAATTGGTTATTTCTTCATGTATAATGATCAACTCGATACTCCCTAGCCCCCAACAGCCTTTTTTTTCATAACACTTTAACCAGAGTGACGGGAGAGCGGCATTTCAGAAAACGTGCTTATCTCGGCGAGAAAAAGCGATTTCGGCAATAAAATTTAAAACGCGTGTAAAACATAAACCAAACGATGAAATTGGTTATTTCTTCATGTATAATGATCAACTCGATACTCCCTAGCCCCCAACAGCCTTTTTTTTCATAACACTTTAACCAGAGTAACGGGAGAGCGGCATTTCAGAAAACGTGCTTATCTCGGCGAGAAAAAGCGATTTCGGCAATAAAATTTAAAACGCGTGTAAAACATAAACCAAACGATGAAATTGGTTATTTCTTCATGTATAATGATCAACTCGATACTCCCTAGCCCCCAACAGCCTTTTTTTCATAACACTTTAACCAGAGTGACGGGAGAGCGGCATTTCAGAAAACGTGCTTATCTCGGCGAGAAAAAGCGATTTCGGCAATAAAATTTAAAACGCGTGTAAAACATAAACCAAACGATGAAATTGGGTATTTCTTCATGTATAATGATCAACTCGATACTCCCTAGCCCCCAACAGCCTTTTTTTTCATAACACTTTAACCAGAGTGACGGGAGAGCGGCATTTCAGAAAACGTGCTTATCTCGGCGAGAAAAAGCCATTTCGGCAATAAAATTTAAAACGCGTGTAAAACATAAACCAAACGATGAAATTGGTTATTTCTTCATGTATAATGATCAACTCGATACTCCCTAGCCCCCAACAGCCTTTTTTTTCATAACACTTTAACCAGAGTGACGGGAGAGCGGCATTTCAGAAAACGTGCTTATCTCGGCGAGAAAAAGCGATTTCGGCAATAAAATTTAAAACGCGTGTAAAACATAAACCAAACGATGAAATTGGTTATTTCTTCATGTATAATGATCAACTCGAGTCGAGCTCCAGGGAGAGAGGCTGATTTTTCGCTTTTTGAGGCCGACCGACGAACCGGCGCGGGGCGGACTCAAAAGCCCGCAGAGCCGTAGGCACTTAGAAAAGTTTCGCCTTTGGCTGTGAGCTCCAGGGGGAGAGGCTGGTTTTGCGTTATTTTAGGCCGGCTGGAGAACCGGCGCGGGTCGGACGCACAATCCCCGCAGAGCCGTGGGCACTTAGAAAATTTTTGCCAAGTTGGCTCTGAGCGCCTGGTACCTAATATGGAAGTATAGAGGCCGACTTTCGGGCAAGATCACGCCGCGTTAGGCTTCCAGGACCCCGGCTAAGCAATTTTACCGGGCCGCCCGGTTCTTTTTTTGAACCAGCCCGGTTCTTTTTACACTTCCAGCTGGAGCTCAGCAGCGGCTTTTTGCGCAAGATCACGCCGGGTTAGGCTTCCAGGACCTCGGCTAAGCAATTCTACCGGGCCGCCCGGTTCTTTTTTTGAACCAGCCCGGTTCTTTTTACACTTCCAGCTGGAGCTCACGAGCGGCTTTTTGGACAAGATCACGCCGTGTTAGGCTTCCAGAGCCCCGGCTAAGCAATTTTACCGGCCCGCCCGGTTCTTTTTTTTAACCAGCCCGGTTCTTTTTACACTTCCAGCTGGAGCTCAGCAGCGGGTTTTTGGACAAGATCACGCCGTGTTAGGCTTCCAGAGCCCCGGCTAAGCAATTTTACAGGGTCGCCCGGTTCTTTTTTTTAACCAGCCCGGTTTTTTCTACACTTCCAGCTGGAGCTCAGCAGCGGCTTTTTGCACAGTATCACGCCGGGTTAGGCTTCCAGAGCCCCGGCTAAGCAATTTTACCGGGCCGCCCGGTTCTTTTTTTTAACCAGCCCGGTTCTTTTTACACTTCCAGCTGGAGTTCAGCAGCGGCTTTTTGGACAAGATCACGCCGTGTTAGGCTTCCAGAGCCCCGGCTAAGCAATTTTACCGGGTCGCCCGGTTCTTTTTTTAACCAGCCCGGTTCTTTTTACACTTCCAGCTGGAGCTCAGCATCGTGTAAAACATAAACCAAACGATGAAATTGGTTATTTCTTCATGTATAATGATCAACTCGATACTCCCTAGCCCCCAACAGCCTTTTTTTTCATAACACTTTAACCAGAGTGACGGGAGAGCGGCATTTCAGAAAACGTGCTTATCTCGGCGAGAAAAAGCGATTTCGGCAATAAAATTTAAAACGCGTGTAAAACATAAATCAAACGATGAAATTGGTTATTTCTTCATGTATAATGATCAACTCGATACTCCCTAGCCCCCAACAGCCTTTTTTTTCATAACACTTTAACCAGAGTGACGGGAGAGCGGCATTTCAGAAAACGTGCTTATCTCGGCGAGAAAAAGCGATTTCGGCAATAAAATTTAAAACGCGTGTAAAACATAAACCAAACGATGAAATTGGTTATTTCTTCATGTATAATGATCAACTCGATACTCCCTAGCCCCCAACAGCCTTTTTTTTCATAACACTTTAACCAGAGTGACGGGAGAGCGGCATTTCAGAAAACGTGCTTATCTCGGCGAGAAAAAGCGATTTCGGCAATAAAATTTAAAACGCGTGTAAAACATAAATCAAACGATGAAATTGGTTATTTCTTCATGTATAATGATCAACTCGATACTCCCTAGCCCCCAACAGCCTTTTTTTTCATAACACTTTAACCAGAGTGACGGAAGAGCGGCATTTCAGAAAACGTGCTTATCTCGGCGAGAAAAAGCGATTTCGGCAATAAAATTTAAAACGCGTGTAAAACATAAACCAAACGATGAAATTGGTTATTTCTTCATGTATAATGATCAACTCGATACTCCCTAGCCCCCAACAGCCTTTTTTTTCATAACACTTTAACCAGAGTGACGGGAGAGCGGCATTTCAGAAAACGTGCTTATCTCGGCGAGAAAAAGCGATTTCGGCAATAAAATTTAAAACGCGTGTAAAACATAAACCAAACGATGAAATTGGTTATTTCTTCATGTATAATGATCAACTCGATACTCCCTAGCCCCCAACAGCCTTTTTTTTCATAACACTTTAACCAGAGTGACGGGAGAGCGGCATTTCAGAAAACGTGCTTATCTCGGTGAGAAAAAGCGATTTCGGCAATAAAATTTAAAACGCGTGTAAAACATAAACCAAACGATGAAATTGGTTATTTCTTCATGTATAATGATCAACTCGAGTCGAGCTCCAGGGAGAGAGGCTGATTTTTCGCTTTTTGAGGCCGACCGACGAACCGGCGCGGGGCGGACTCAAAAGCCCGCAGAGCCGTAGGCACTTAGAAAAGTTTCGCCTTTGGCTGTGAGCTCCAGGGGGAGAGGCTGGTTTTGCGTTATTTTAGGCCGGCTGGAGAACCGGCGCGGGTCGGACGCACAATCCCCGCAGAGCCGTGGGCACTTAGAAAATTTTTGCCAAGTTGGCTCTGAGCGCCTGGTACCTAATATGGAAGTATAGAGGCCGACTTTCGGGCAAGATCACGCCGCGTTAGGCTTCCAGGACCCCGGCTAAGCAATTTTACCGGGCCGCCCGGTTCTTTTTTTGAACCAGCCCGGTTCTTTTTACACTTCCAGCTGGAGCTCAGCAGCGGCTTTTTGCGCAAGATCACGCCGGGTTAGGCTTCCAGGACCTCGGCTAAGCAATTCTACCGGGCCGCCCGGTTCTTTTTTTGAACCAGCCCGGTTCTTTTTACACTTCCAGCTGGAGCTCACGAGCGGCTTTTTGGACAAGATCACGCCGTGTTAGGCTTCCAGAGCCCCGGCTAAGCAATTTTACCGGCCCGCCCGGTTCTTTTTTTTAACCAGCCCGGTTCTTTTTACACTTCCAGCTGGAGCTCAGCAGCGGGTTTTTGGACAAGATCACGCCGTGTTAGGCTTCCAGAGCCCCGGCTAAGCAATTTTACAGGGTCGCCCGGTTCTTTTTTTTAACCAGCCCGTTTTTTTTTACACTTCCAGCTGGAGCTCAGCAGCGGCTTTTTGCACAGTATCACGCCGGGTTAGGCTTCCAGAGCCCCGGCTAAGCAATTTTACCGGGCCGCCCGGTTCTTTTTTTTAACCAGCCCGGTTCTTTTTACACTTCCAGCTGGAGCTCAGCAGCGGCTTTTTGGACAAGATCACGCCGTGTTAGGCTTCCAGAGCCCCGGCTAAGCAATTTTACCGGGTCGCCCGGTTCTTTTTTTTAACCAGCCCAGTTCTTTTTACACTTCCAGCTGGAGCTCAGCAGCGGCTTTTTGGACAAGATCACGCCGTGTTAGGCTTCCAGAGCCCCGGCTAAGCAATTTTACCGGGTCGCCCGGTTCTTTTTTTAACCAGCCCGGTTCTTTTTACACTTCCAGCTGGAGCTCAGCATCGTGTAAAACATAAACCAAACGATGAAATTGGTTATTTCTTCATGTATAATGATCAACTCGATACTCCCTAGCCCCCAACAGCCTTTTTTTTCATAACACTTTAACCAGAGTGACGGGAGAGCGGCATTTCAGAAAACGTGCTTATCTCGGCGAGAAAAAGCGATTTCGGCAATAAAATTTAAAAGGCGTGTAAAACATAAATCAAACGATGAAATTGGTTATTTCTTCATGTATAATGATCAACTCGATACTCCCTAGCCCCCAACAGCCTTTTTTTTCATAACACTTTAACCAGAGTGACGGGAGAGCGGCATTTCAGAAAACGTGCTTATCTCGGCGAGAAAAAGCGATTTCGGCAATAAAATTTAAAACGCGTGTAAAACATAAACCAAACGATGAAATTGGTTATTTCTTCATGTATAATGATCAACTCGATACTCCCTAGCCCCCAACAGCCTTTTTTTTCATAACACTTTAACCAGAGTGACGGGAGAGCGGCATTTCAGAAAACGTGCTTATCTCGGCGAGAAAAAGCGATTTCGGCAATAAAATTTAAAACGCGTGTAAAACATAAACCAAACGATGAAATTGGTTATTTCTTCATGTATAATGATCAACTCGATACTCCCTAGCCCCCAACAGCCTTTTTTTTCATAACACTTTAACCAGAGTGACGGGAGAGCGGCATTTCAGAAAACGTGCTTTTCTCGGCGAGAAAAAGCAATTTCGGCAATAAAATTTAAAACGCGTGTAAAACATAAACCAAACGATGAAATTGGTTATTTCTTCATGTATAATGATCAACTCGATACTCCCTAGCCCCCAACAGCCTTTTTTTTTCATAACACTTTAACCAGAGTGACGGGAGAGCGGCATTTCAGAAAACGTGCTTATCTCGGCGAGAAAAAGCGATTTCGGCAATAAAATTTAAAACGCGTGTAAAACATAAACCAAACGATGAAATTGGTTATTTCTTCATGTATAATGATCAACTCGATACTCCCTAGCCCCCAACAGCCTTTTTTTTCATAACACTTTAACCAGAGTGACGGGAGAGCGGCATTTCAGAAAACGTGCTTATCTCGGCGAGAAAAAGCGATTTCGGCAATAAAATTTAAAACGCGTGTAAAACATAAACCAAACGATGAAATTGGTTATTTCTTCATGTATAATGATCAACTCGATACTCCCTAGCCCCCAACAGCCTTTTTTTTTCATAACACTTTAACCAGAGTGACGGGAGAGCGGCATTTCAGAAAACGTGCTTATCTCGGCGAGAAAAAGCGATTTCGGCAATAAAATTTAAAACGCGTGTAAAACATAAACCAAACGATGAAATTGGTTATTTCTTCATGTATAATGATCAACTCGATACTCCCTAGCCCCCAACAGCCTTTTTTTTCATAACACTTTAACCAGAGTGACGGGAGAGCGGCATTTCAGAAAACGTGCTTATCTCGGCGAGAAAAAGCGATTTCGGCAATAAAATTTAAAACGCGTGTAAAACATAAACCAAACGAAGAAATTGGTTATTTCTTCATGTATAATGATCAACTCGATACTCCCTAGCCCCCAACAGCCTTTTTTTTCATAACACTTTAACCAGAGTGACGGGAGAGCGGCATTTCAGAAAACGTGCTTATCTCGGCGAGAAAAAGCGATTTCGGCAATAAAATTTAAAACGCGTGTAAAACATAAACCAAACGATGAAATTGGTTATTTCTTCATGTATAATGATCAACTCGATACTCCCTAGCCCCCAACAGCCTTTTTTTTCATAACACTTTAACCAGAGTGACGGGAGAGCGGCATTTCAGAAAACGTGCTTATCTCGGCGAGAAAAAGCGATTTCGGCAATAAAATTTAAAACGCGTGTAAAACATAAACCAAACGATGAAATTGGTTATTTCTTCATGTATAATGATCAACTCGATACTCCCTAGCCCCCAACAGCCTTTTTTTTCATAACACTTTAACCAGAGTGACGGGAGAGCGGCATTTCAGAAAACGTGCTTATCTCGGCGAGAAAAAGCGATTTCGGCAATAAAATTTAAAACGCGTGTAAAACATAAACCAAACGATGAAATTGGTTATTTCTTCATGTATAATGATCAACTCGATACTCCCTAGCCCCCAACAGCCTTTTTTTTCATAACACTTTAACCAGAGTGACGGGAGAGCGGCATTTCAGAAAACGTGCTTATCTCGGCGAGAAAAAGCGATTTCGGCAATAAAATTTAAAACGCGTGTAAAACATAAACCAAACGATGAAATTGGTTATTTCTTCATGTATAATGATCAACTCGATACTCCCTAGCCCCCAACAGCCTTTTTTTTCATAACACTTTAACCAGAGTGACGGGAGAGCGGCATTTCAGAAAACGTGCTTATCTCGGCGAGAAAAAGCGATTTCGGCAATAAAATTTAAAACGCGTGTAAAACATAAACCAAACGATGAAATTGGTTATTTCTTCATGTATAATGATCAACTCGATACTCCCTAGCCCCCAACAGCCTTTTTTTTCATAACACTTTAACCAGAGTGACGGGAGAGCGGCATTTCAGAAAACGTGCTTATCTCGGCGAGAAAAAGCGATTTCGGCAATAAAATTTAAAACGCGTGTAAAACATAAACCAAACGATGAAATTGGTTATTTCTTCATGTATAATGATCAACTCGATACTCCCTAGCCCCCAACAGCCTTTTTTTTCATAACACTTTAACCAGAGTGACGGGAGAGCGACATTTCAGAAAACGTGCTTATCTCGGCGAGAAAAAGCGATTTCGGCAATAAAATTTAAAACGCGTGTAAAACATAAACCAAACGATGAAATTGGTTATTTCTTCATGTATAATGATCAACTCGATACTCCCTAGCCCCCAACAGCCTTTTTTTTCATAACACTTTAACCAGAGTGACGGGAGAGCGGCATTTCAGAAAACGTGCTTATCTCGGCGAGAAAAAGCGATTTCGGCAATAAAATTTAAAACGCGTGTAAAACATAAACCAAACGATGAAATTGGTTATTTCTTCATGTATAATGATCAACTCGATACTCCCTAGCCCCCAACAGCCTTTTTTTTCATAACACTTTAACCAGAGTGACGGGAGAGCGGCATTTCAGAAAACGTGCTTATCTCGGCGAGAAAAAGCGATTTCGGCAATAAAATTTAAAACGCGTGTAAAACATAAACCAAACGATGAAATTGGTTATTTCTTCATGTATAATGATCAACTCGATACTCCCTAGCCCCCAACAGCCTTTTTTTTCATAACACTTTAACCAGAGTGACGGGAGAGCGGCATTTCAGAAAACGTGCTTATCTCGGCGAGAAAAAGCCATTTCGGCAATAAAATTTAAAACGCGTGTAAAACATAAACCAAACGATGAAATTGGTTATTTCTTCATGTATAATGATCAACTCGATACTCCCTAGCCCCCAACAGCCTTTTTTTTCATAACACTTTAACCAGAGTGACGGGAGAGCAGCATTTCAGAAAACGTGCTTATCTCGGCGAGAAAAAGCGATTTCGGCAATAAAATTTAAAACGCGTGTAAAACATAAACCAAACGATGAAATTGGTTATTTCTTCATGTATAATGATCAACTCGATACTCCCTAGCCCCCAACAGCCTTTTTTTTCATAACACTTTAACCAGAGTGACGGGAGAGCGGCATTTCAGAAAACGTGCTTATCTCGGCGAGAAAAAGCGATTTCGGCAATAAAATTTAAAACGCGTGTAAAACATAAACCAAACGATGAAATTGGTTATTTCTTCATGTATAATGATCAACTCGATACTCCCTAGCCCCCAACAGCCTTTTTTTTCATAACACTTTAACCAGAGTGACGGGAGAGCGGCATTTCAGAAAACGTGCTTATCTCGGCGAGAAAAAGCGATTTCGGCAATAAAATTTAAAACGCGTGTAAAACATAAACCAAACGATGAAATTGGTTATTTCTTCATGTATAATGATCAACTCGATACTCCCTAGCCCCCAACAGCCTTTTTTTTCATAACACTTTAACCAGAGTGACGGGAGAGCGGCATTTCCGAAAACGTGCTTATCTCGGCGAGAAAAAGCGATTTCGGCAATAAAATTTAAAACGCGTGTAAAACATAAACCAAACGATGAAATTGGTTATTTCTTCATGTATAATGATCAACTCGATACTCCCTAGCCCCCAACAGCCTTTTTTTTCATAACACTTTAACCAGAGTGACGGGAGAGCGGCATTTCAGAAAACGTGCTTATCTCGGCGAGAAAAAGCGATTTCGGCAATAAAATTTAAAACGCGTGTAAAACATAAACCAAACGATGAAATTGGTTATTTCTTCATGTATAATGATCAACTCGATACTCCCTAGCCCCCAACAGCCTTTTTTTTCATAACACTTTAACCAGAGTGACGGGAGAGCGGCATTTCAGAAAACGTGCTTATCTCGGCGAGAAAAAGCGATTTCGGCAATAAAATTTAAAACGCGTGTAAAACATAAACCAAACGATGAAATTGGTTATTTCTTCATGTATAATGATCAACTCGATACTCCCTAGCCCCCAACAGCCTTTTTTTTCATAACACTTTAACCAGAGTGACGGGAGAGCGGCATTTCAGAAAACGTGCTTATCTCGGCGAGAAAAAGCGATTTCGGCAATAAAATTTAAAACGCGTGTAAAACATAAACCAAACGATGAAATTGGTTATTTCTCCATGTATAATGATCAACTCGATACTCCCTAGCCCCCAACAGCCTTTTTTTTCATAACACTTTAACCAGAGTGACGGGAGAGCGGCATTTCAGAAAACGTGCTTATCTCGGCGAGAAAAAGCGATTTCGGCAATAAAATTTAAAACGCGTGTAAAACATAAACCAAACGATGAAATTGGTTATTTCTTCATGTATAATGATCAACTCGATACTCCCTAGCCCCCAACAGCCTTTTTTTTCATAACACTTTAACCAGAGTGACGGGAGAGCGGCATTTCAGAAAACGTGCTTATCTCGGCGAGAAAAAGCGATTTCGGCAATAAAATTTAAAACGCGTGTAAAACATAAACCAAACGATGAAATTGGTTATTTCTTCATGTATAATGATCAACTCGATACTCCCTAGCCCCCAACAGCCTTTTTTTTCATAACACTTTAACCAGAGTGACGGGAGAGCGGCATTTCAGAAAACGTGCTTATCTCGGCGAGAAAAAGCGATTTCGGCAATAAAATTTAAAACGCGTGTAAAACATAAACCCAAACGATGAAATTGGTTATTTCTTCATGTATAATGATCAACTCGATACTCCCTAGCCCCCAACAGCCTTTTTTTTCATAACACTTTAACCAGAGTGACGGGAGAGCGGCATTTCAGAAAACGTGCTTATCTCGGCGAGAAAAAGCGATTTCGGCAATAAAATTTAAACGCGTGTAAAACATAAACCAAACGATGAAATTGGTTATTTCTTCATGTATAATGATCAACTCGATACTCCCTAGCCCCCCAACAGCCTTTTTTTTCATAACACTTTAACCAGAGTGACGGGAGAGCGACATTTCAGAAAACGTGCTTATCTCGGCGAGAAAAAGCGATTTCGGCAATAAAATTTAAAACGCGTGTAAAACATAAACCAAACGATGAAATTGGTTATTTCTTCATGTATAATGATCAACTCGATACTCCCTAGCCCCCAACAGCCTTTTTTTTCATAACACTTTAACCAGAGTGACGGGAGAGCGCATTTCAGAAAACGTGCTTATCTCGGCGAGAAAAAGCCATTCGACAATAAAATTTAAAACGCGTGTAAAACATAAACCAAACGATGAAATTGGTTATTTCTTCATGTATAATGATCAACTCGATACTCCCTAGCCCCCAACAGCCTTTTTTTTCATAACACTTTAACCAGAGTGACGGGAGAGCGGCATTTCAGAAACGTGCTTATCTCGGCGAGAAAAAGCGATTTCGGCAATAAAATTTAAAACGCGTGTAAAACATAAACCAAACGATGAAATTGGTTTTTCTTCATGTATAATGATCAACTCGATACTCCCTAGCCCCCAACAGCCTTTTTTTTCATAACACTTTAACCAGAGTGACGGGAGAGCGGCATTTCAGAAAACGTGCTTATCTCGGCGAGAAAAAGCCATTTCGGCAATAAAATTTAAACGCGTGTAAAACATAAACCAAACGATGAAATTGGTTATTTCTTCATGTATAATGATCAACTCGATACTCCCTAGCCCCAACAGCCTTTTTTTTCATAACACTTTAACCAGAGTGACGGAGAGCAGCATTTCAGAAAACGTGCTTATCTCGGCGAGAAAAAGCGATTTCGGCAATAAAATTTAAAACGCGTGTAAAACATAAACCAAACGATGAAATTGGTTATTTCTTCATGTATAATGATCAACTCGATATCCCTAGCCCCCAACAGCCTTTTTTTTCATAACACTTTAACCAGAGTGACGGGAGAGCGGCATTTCAGAAAACGTGCTTATCTCGGCGAGAAAAAGCGATTTCGGCAATAAAATTTAAAACGCGTGTAAAACATAAACCAAACGATGAAATTGGTTATTTCTTCATGTATAATGATCAACTCGATACTCCCTAGCCCCCAACAGCCTTTTTTTTCATAACACTTTAACCAGAGTGACGGGAGAGCGGCATTTCAGAAAACGTGCTTATCTCGGCGAGAAAAAGCGATTTCGGCAATAAAATTTAAAACGCGTGTAAAACAAAAACCAAACGATGAAATTGGTTATTTCTTCATGTATAATGATCAACTCGATACTCCCTAGCCCCCAACAGCCTTTTTTTTCATAACACTTTAACCAGAGTGACGGGAGAGCGGCATTTCCGAAAACGTGCTTATCTCGGCGAGAAAAAGCGATTTCGGCAATAAAATTTAAAACGCGTGTAAAACATAAACCAAACGATGAAATTGGTTATTTCTTCATGTATAATGATCAACTCGATACTCCCTAGCCCCCAACAGCCTTTTTTTTCATAACACTTTAACCAGAGTGACGGGAGAGCGGCATTTCAGAAAACGTGCTTATCTCGGCGAGAAAAAGCGATTTCGGCAATAAAATTTAAAACGCGTGTAAAACATAAACCAAACGATGAAATTGGTTATTTCTTCATGTATAATGATCAACTCGATACTCCCTAGCCCCCAACAGCCTTTTTTTTCATAACACTTTAACCAGAGTGACGGGAGAGCGGCATTTCAGAAAACGTGCTTATCTCGGCGAGAAAAAGCGATTTCGGCAATAAAATTAAAACGCGTGTAAAACATAAACCAAACGATGAAATTGGTTATTTCTTCATGTATAATGATCAACTCGATACTCCCTAGCCCCCAACAGCCTTTTTTTTCATAACACTTTAACCAGAGTGACGGGAGAGCGGCATTTCAGAAACGTGCTTATCTCGGCGAGAAAAGCGATTTCGGCAATAAAATTAAAACGCGTGTAAACATAAACCAAACGATGAAATTGGTTATTTCTTCATGTATAATGATCAACTCGATACTCCCTAGCCCCCAACAGCCTTTTTTTTCATAACACTTTAACCAGAGTGACGGGAGAGCGGCATTTCAGAAAACGTGCTTATCTCGGCGAGAAAAAGCGATTTCGGCAATAAAATTTAAAACGCGTGTAAAACATAAACCAAACGATGAAATTGGTTATTTCTTCATGTATAATGATCAACTCGATACTCCCTAGCCCCCAACAGCCTTTTTTTTCATAACACTTTAACCAGAGTGACGGGAGAGCGGCATTCCGAAAACGTGCTTATCTCGGCGAGAAAAGCGATTTCGGCAATACAATTTAAAACGCGTGTAAAACATAAACCAAACGATGAAATTGGTTATTTCTTCATGTATAAAGATCAACCTCGATACTCCCTAGCCCCCAACAGCCTTTTTTTTCATAACACTTTAACCAGAGTGACGGGAGAGCGGCATTTCAGAAAAACGGTGCTTATCTCGGCGAGAAAAAGCGATTTCGGCAATAAAATTTAAAACGCGTGTAAAACATAAACCAAACGATGAAATTGGTTATTTCTTCATGTATAATGATCAACTCGATACTCCCTAGCCCCCAACAGCCTTTTTTTTCATAACACTTTACCAGAGTGACGGGAGAGCGGCATTTCAGAAAACGTGCTTATCTCGGCGAGAAAAAGCGATTTCGGCAATAAAATTTAAAACGCGTGTAAAACATAAACCAAACGATGAAATTGGTTATTTCTTCATGTATAATGATCAACTCGATACTCCCTAGCCCCCAACAGCCTTTTTTTTCATAACACTTTAACCAGAGTGACGGGAGAGCGGCATTTCAGAAAACGTGCTTATCTCGGCGAGAAAAAGCGATTTCGGCAATAAAATTTAAAACGCGTGTAAAACATAAACCAAACGATGAAATTGGTTATTTCTTCATGTATAATGATCAACTCGATACTCCCTAGCCCCCAACAGCCTTTTTTTTCATAACACTTTAACCAGAGTGACGGGAGAGCGGCATTCAGAAAAACGTGCTTATCTCGGCGAGAAAAGCGATTTCGGCAATAAAATTTAAAACGCGTGTAAAACATAAACCAAACGATGAAAATTGGTTATTTCTTCATGTATAATGATCAACTCGATACTCCCTAGCCCCCAACAGCCTTTTTTTTCATAACACTTTAACCAGAGTGACGGAGAGCGGCATTTCAGAAAACGTGCTTATCTCGGCGAGAAAAAGCGATTTCGGCAATAAAATTGAAACGCGTGTAAAACATAAACCAAACGATGAAATTGGTTTTTCTTCATGTATAATGATCAACTCGATACTCCCTAGCCCCCAACAGCCTTGTTTTTCATAACACTTTAACCAGAGTGACGGGAGAGCGGCATTTCAGAAAACGTGTGCTTATCTCGGCGAGAAAAAGCGATTTCGGCAATAAAATTTAAAACGCGTGTAAAACATAAACCAAACGATGAAATTGGTTATTTCTTCATGTATAATGATCAACTCGATACTCCCTAGCCCCCAACAGCCTTTTTTTTCATAACACTTTAACCAGAGTGACGGGAGAGCGGCATTTCAGAAAACGTGCTTATCTCGGCGAGAAAAAGCGATTTCGGCAATAAAATTTAAAACGCGTGTAAAACATAAACCAAACGATGAAATTGGTTATTTCTTCATGTATAATGATCAACTCGATACTCCCTAGCCCCCAACAGCCTTTTTTTTCATAACACTTTAACCAGAGTGACGGGAGAGCGGCATTTCAGAAAACGTGCTTATCTCGGCGAGAAAAAGCGATTTCGGCAATAAAATTTAAAACGCGTGTAAAACATAAACCAAACGATGAAATTGGTTATTTCTTCATGTATAATGATCAACTCGATACTCCCTAGCCCCCAACAGCCTTTTTTTTCATAACACTTTAACCAGAGTGACGGGAGAGCGGCATTTCAGAAAACGTGCTTATCTCGGCGAGAAAAAGCGATTTCGGCAATAAAATTTAAAACGCGTGTAAAACATAAACCAAACGATGAAATTGGTTATTTCTTCATGTATAATGATCAACTCGATACTCCCTAGCCCCCAACAGCCTTTTTTTTCATAACACTTTAACCAGAGTGACGGGAGAGCGGCATTTCAGAAAACGTGCTTATCTCGGCGAGAAAAAGCGATTTCGGCAATAAAATTTAAAACGCGTGTAAAACATAAACCAAACGATGAAATTGGTTATTTCTTCATGTATAATGATCAACTCGATACTCCCTAGCCCCCAACAGCCTTTTTTTTCATAACACTTTAACCAGAGTGACGGGAGAGCGGCATTTCAGAAAACGTGCTTATCTCGGCGAGAAAAAGCGATTTCGGCAATAAAATTTAAAACGCGTGTAAAACATAAACCAAACGATGAAATTGGTTATTTCTTCATGTATAATGATCAACTCGATACTCCCTAGCCCCCAACAGCCTTTTTTTTCATAACACTTTAACCAGAGTGACGGGAGAGCGGCATTTCAGAAAACGTGCTTATCTCGGCGAGAAAAAGCGATTTCGGCAATAAAATTTAAAACGCGTGTAAAACATAAACCAAACGATGAAATTGGTTATTTCTTCATGTATAATGATCAACTCGATACTCCCTAGCCCCCAACAGCCTTTTTTTTCATAACACTTTAACCAGAGTGACGGGAGAGCGGCATTTCAGAAAACGTGCTTATCTCGGCGAGAAAAAGCGATTTCGGCAATAAAATTTAAAACGCGTGTAAAACATAAACCAAACGATGAAATTGGTTATTTCTTCATGTATAATGATCAACTCGATACTCCCTAGCCCCCAACAGCCTTTTTTTTCATAACACTTTAACCAGAGTGACGGGAGAGCGGCATTTCAGAAAACGTGCTTATCTCGGCGAGAAAAAGCGATTTCGGCAATAAAATTTAAAACGCGTGTAAAACATAAACCAAACGATGAAATTGGTTATTTCTTCATGTATAATGATCAACTCGATACTCCCTAGCCCCCAACAGCCTTTTTTTTCATAACACTTTAACCAGAGTGACGGGAGAGCGGCATTTCAGAAAACGTGCTTATCTCGGCGAGAAAAAGCGATTTCGGCAATAAAATTTAAAACGCGTGTAAAACATAAACCAAACGATGAAATTGGTTATTTCTTCATGTATAATGATCAACTCGATACTCCCTAGCCCCCAACAGCCTTTTTTTTCATAACACTTTAACCAGAGTGACGGGAGAGCGGCATTTCAGAAAACGTGCTTATCTCGGCGAGAAAAAGCGATTTCGGCAATAAAATTTAAAACGCGTGTAAAACATAAACCAAACGATGAAATTGGTTATTTCTTCATGTATAATGATCAACTCGATACTCCCTAGCCCCCAACAGCCTTTTTTTTCATAACACTTTAACCAGAGTGACGGGAGAGCGGCATTTCAGAAAACGTGCTTATCTCGGCGAGAAAAAGCGATTTCGGCAATAAAATTTAAAACGCGTGTAAAACATAAACCAAACGATGAAATTGGTTATTTCTTCATGTATAATGATCAACTCGATACTCCCTAGCCCCCAACAGCCTTTTTTTTCATAACACTTTAACCAGAGTGACGGGAGAGCGGCATTTCAGAAAACGTGCTTATCTCGGCGAGAAAAAGCGATTTCGGCAATAAAATTTAAAACGCGTGTAAAACATAAACCAAACGATGAAATTGGTTATTTCTTCATGTATAATGATCAACTCGATACTCCCTAGCCCCCAACAGCCTTTTTTTTCATAACACTTTAACCAGAGTGACGGGAGAGCGGCATTTCAGAAAACGTGCTTATCTCGGCGAGAAAAAGCGATTTCGGCAATAAAATTTAAAACGCGTGTAAAACATAAACCAAACGATGAAATTGGTTATTTCTTCATGTATAATGATCAACTCGATACTCCCTAGCCCCCAACAGCCTTTTTTTTCATAACACTTTAACCAGAGTGACGGGAGAGCGGCATTTCAGAAAACGTGCTTATCTCGGCGAGAAAAAGCGATTTCGGCAATAAAATTTAAAACGCGTGTAAAACATAAACCAAACGATGAAATTGGTTATTTCTTCATGTATAATGATCAACTCGATACTCCCTAGCCCCCAACAGCCTTTTTTTTCATAACACTTTAACCAGAGTGACGGGAGAGCGGCATTTCAGAAAACGTGCTTATCTCGGCGAGAAAAAGCGATTTCGGCAATAAAATTTAAAACGCGTGTAAAACATAAACCAAACGATGAAATTGGTTATTTCTTCATGTATAATGATCAACTCGATACTCCCTAGCCCCCAACAGCCTTTTTTTTCATAACACTTTAACCAGAGTGACGGGAGAGCGGCATTTCAGAAAACGTGCTTATCTCGGCGAGAAAAAGCGATTTCGGCAATAAAATTTAAAACGCGTGTAAAACATAAACCAAACGATGAAATTGGTTATTTCTTCATGTATAATGATCAACTCGATACTCCCTAGCCCCCAACAGCCTTTTTTTTCATAACACTTTAACCAGAGTGACGGGAGAGCGGCATTTCAGAAAACGTGCTTATCTCGGCGAGAAAAAGCGATTTCGGCAATAAAATTTAAAACGCGTGTAAAACATAAACCAAACGATGAAATTGGTTATTTCTTCATGTATAATGATCAACTCGATACTCCCTAGCCCCCAACAGCCTTTTTTTTCATAACACTTTAACCAGAGTGACGGGAGAGCGGCATTTCAGAAAACGTGCTTATCTCGGCGAGAAAAAGCGATTTCGGCAATAAAATTTAAAACGCGTGTAAAACATAAACCAAACGATGAAATTGGTTATTTCTTCATGTATAATGATCAACTCGATACTCCCTAGCCCCCAACAGCCTTTTTTTTCATAACACTTTAACCAGAGTGACGGGGAGAGCGGCATTTCAGAAAACGTGCTTATCTCGGCGAGAAAAAGCGATTTCGGCAATAAAATTTAAAACGCGTGTAAAACATAAACCAAACGATGAAATTGGTTATTTCTTCATGTATAATGATCAACTCGATACTCCCTAGCCCCCAACAGCCTTTTTTTTCATAACACTTTAACCAGAGTGACGGGGAGAGCGGCATTTCAGAAAACGTGCTTATCTCGGCGAGAAAAAGCGATTTCGGCAATAAAATTTAAAACGCGTGTAAAACATAAACCAAACGATGAAATTGGTTATTTCTTCATGTATAATGATCAACTCGATACTCCCTAGCCCCCAACAGCCTTTTTTTTCATAACACTTTAACCAGAGTGACGGGAGAGCGGCATTTCAGAAAACGTGCTTATCTCGGCGAGAAAAAGCGATTTCGGCAATAAAATTTAAAACGCGTGTAAAACATAAACCAAACGATGAAATTGGTTATTTCTTCATGTATAATGATCAACTCGATACTCCCTAGCCCCCAACAGCCTTTTTTTTCATAACACTTTAACCAGAGTGACGGGAGAGCGGCATTTCAGAAAACGTGCTTATCTCGGCGAGAAAAAGCGATTTCGGCAATAAAATTTAAAACGCGTGTAAAACATAAACCAAACGATGAAATTGGTTATTTCTTCATGTATAATGATCAACTCGATACTCCCTAGCCCCCAACAGCCTTTTTTTTCATAACACTTTAACCAGAGTGACGGGGAGAGCGGCATTTCAGAAAACGTGCTTATCTCGGCGAGAAAAAGCGATTTCGGCAATAAAATTTAAAACGCGTGTAAAACATAAACCAAACGATGAAATTGGTTATTTCTTCATGTATAATGATCAACTCGATACTCCCTAGCCCCCAACAGCCTTTTTTTTCATAACACTTTAACCAGAGTGACGGGAGAGCGGCATTTCAGAAAACGTGCTTATCTCGGCGAGAAAAAGCGATTTCGGCAATAAAATTTAAAACGCGTGTAAAACATAAACCAAACGATGAAATTGGTTATTTCTTCATGTATAATGATCAACTCGATACTCCCTAGCCCCCAACAGCCTTTTTTTTCATAACACTTTAACCAGAGTGACGGGGAGAGCGGCATTTCAGAAAACGTGCTTATCTCGGCGAGAAAAAGCGATTTCGGCAATAAAATTTAAAACGCGTGTAAAACATAAACCAAACGATGAAATTGGTTATTTCTTCATGTATAATGATCAACTCGATACTCCCTAGCCCCCAACAGCCTTTTTTTTCATAACACTTTAACCAGAGTGACGGGAGAGCGGCATTTCAGAAAACGTGCTTATCTCGGCGAGAAAAAGCGATTTCGGCAATAAAATTTAAAACGCGTGTAAAACATAAACCAAACGATGAAATTGGTTATTTCTTCATGTATAATGATCAACTCGATACTCCCTAGCCCCCAACAGCCTTTTTTTTCATAACACTTTAACCAGAGTGACGGGAGAGCGGCATTTCAGAAAACGTGCTTATCTCGGCGAGAAAAAGCGATTTCGGCAATAAAATTTAAAACGCGTGTAAAACATAAACCAAACGATGAAATTGGTTATTTCTTCATGTATAATGATCAACTCGATACTCCCTAGCCCCCAACAGCCTTTTTTTTCATAACACTTTAACCAGAGTGACGGGGAGAGCGGCATTTCAGAAAACGTGCTTATCTCGGCGAGAAAAAGCGATTTCGGCAATAAAATTTAAAACGCGTGTAAAACATAAACCAAACGATGAAATTGGTTATTTCTTCATGTATAATGATCAACTCGATACTCCCTAGCCCCCAACAGCCTTTTTTTTCATAACACTTTAACCAGAGTGACGGGGAGAGCGGCATTTCAGAAAACGTGCTTATCTCGGCGAGAAAAAGCGATTTCGGCAATAAAATTTAAAACGCGTGTAAAACATAAACCAAACGATGAAATTGGTTATTTCTTCATGTATAATGATCAACTCGATACTCCCTAGCCCCCAACAGCCTTTTTTTTCATAACACTTTAACCAGAGTGACGGGAGAGCGGCATTTCAGAAAACGTGCTTATCTCGGCGAGAAAAAGCGATTTCGGCAATAAAATTTAAAACGCGTGTAAAACATAAACCAAACGATGAAATTGGTTATTTCTTCATGTATAATGATCAACTCGATACTCCCTAGCCCCCAACAGCCTTTTTTTCATAACACTTTAACCAGAGTGACGGGAGAGCGGGCATTTCAGAAAACGTGCTTATCTCGGCGAGAAAAAGCGATTTCGGCAATAAAATTTAAAACGCGTGTAAAACATAAACCAAACGATGAAATTGGTTATTTCTTCATGTATAATGATCAACTCGATACTCCCTAGCCCCCAACAGCCTTTTTTTTCATAACACTTTAACCAGAGTGACGGGAGAGCGGCATTTCAGAAAACGTGCTTATCTCGGCGAGAAAAAGCGATTTCGGCAATAAAATTTAAAACGCGTGTAAAACATAAACCAAACGATGAAATTGGTTATTTCTTCATGTATAATGATCAACTCGATACTCCCTAGCCCCCAACAGCCTTTTTTTTCATAACACTTTAACCAGAGTGACGGGAGAGCGGCATTTCAGAAAACGTGCTTATCTCGGCGAGAAAAAGCGATTTCGGCAATAAAATTTAAAACGCGTGTAAAACATAAACCAAACGATGAAATTGGTTATTTCTTCATGTATAATGATCAACTCGATACTCCCTAGCCCCCAACAGCCTTTTTTTTCATAACACTTTAACCAGAGTGACGGGAGAGCGGCATTTCAGAAAACGTGCTTATCTCGGCGAGAAAAAGCGATTTCGGCAATAAAATTTAAAACGCGTGTAAAACATAAACCAAACGATGAAATTGGTTATTTCTTCATGTATAATGATCAACTCGATACTCCCTAGCCCCCAACAGCCTTTTTTTTCATAACACTTTAACCAGAGTGACGGGAGAGCGGCATTTCAGAAAACGTGCTTATCTCGGCGAGAAAAAGCGATTTCGGCAATAAAATTTAAAACGCGTGTAAAACATAAACCAAACGATGAAATTGGTTATTTCTTCATGTATAATGATCAACTCGATACTCCCTAGCCCCCAACAGCCTTTTTTTTCATAACACTTTAACCAGAGTGACGGGAGAGCGGCATTTCAGAAAACGTGCTTATCTCGGCGAGAAAAAGCGATTTCGGCAATAAAATTTAAAACGCGTGTAAAACATAAACCAAACGATGAAATTGGTTATTTCTTCATGTATAATGATCAACTCGATACTCCCTAGCCCCCAACAGCCTTTTTTTTCATAACACTTTAACCAGAGTGACGGGAGAGCGGCATTTCAGAAAACGTGCTTATCTCGGCGAGAAAAAGCGATTTCGGCAATAAAATTTAAAACGCGTGTAAAACATAAACCAAACGATGAAATTGGTTATTTCTTCATGTATAAAGATGAACTCGATACTCCCTAGCCCCCAACAGCCTTTTTTTTCATAACACTTTAACCAGAGTGACGGGAGAGCGGCATTTCAGAAAACGTGCTTATCTCGGCGAGAAAAAGCGATTTCGGCAATAAAATTTAAAACGCGTGTAAAACATAAACCAAACGATGAAATTGGTTATTTCTTCATGTATAATGATCAACTCGATACTCCCTAGCCCCCAACAGCCTTTTTTTTCATAACACTTTAACCAGAGTGACGGGAGAGCGGCATTTCAGAAAACGTGCTTATCTCGGCGAGAAAAAGCGATTTCGGCAATAAAATTTAAAACGCGTGTAAAACATAAACCAAACGATGAAATTGGTTATTTCTTCATGTATAATGATCAACTCGATACTCCCTAGCCCCCAACAGCCTTTTTTTCCATAACACTTTAACCAGAGTGACCGGGAGAGCGGCATTTCAGAAAACGTGCTTATCTCGGCGAGAAAAAGCGATTTCGGCAATAAAATTTAAAACGCGTGTAAAACATAAACCAAACGATGAAATTGCTTATTTCTTCATGTATAATGATCAACTCGATACTCCCTAGCCCCCAACAGCCTTTTTTTTCATAACACTTTAACCAGAGTGACGGGAGAGCGGCATTTCAGAAAACGTGCTTATCTCGGCGAGAAAAAGCGATTTCGGCAATAAAATTTAAAACGCGTGTAAAACATAAACCAAACGATGAAATTGCTTATTTCTTCATTTATAATGATCAACTCGATACTCTCTAGCCCCCAACAGCCTTTTTTTTCATAACACTTTAACCAGAGTGACGGGAGAGCGGCATTTCAGAAAACGTGCTTATCTCGGCGAGAAAAAGCGATTTCGGCAATAAAATTTAAAACGCGTGTAAAACATAAACCAAACGATGAAATTGGTTATTTCTTCATGTATAATGATCAACTCGATACTCCCTAGCCCCCAACAGCCTTTTTTTTCATAACACTTTAACCAGAGTGACGGGAGAGCGGCATTTCAGAAAACGTGCTTATCTCGGCGAGAAAAAGCGATTTCGGCAATAAAATTTAAAACGCGTGTAAAATATAAACCAAACGATGAAATTGGTTATTTCTTCATGTATAATGATCAACTCGATACTCCCTAGCCCCCAACAGCCTTTTTTTTCATAACACTTTAACCAGAGTGACGGGAGAGCGGCATTTCAGAAAACGTGCTTATCTCGGCGAGAAAAAGCGATTTCGGCAATAAAATTTAAAACGCGTGTAAAACATAAACCAAACGATGAAATTGGTTATTTCTTCATGTATAATGATCAACTCGATACTCCCTAGCCCCCAACAGCCTTTTTTTTCATAACACTTTAACCAGAGTGACGGGAGAGCGGCATTTCAGAAAACGTGCTTATCTCGGCGAGAAAAAGCGATTTCGGCAATAAAATTTAAAACGCGTGTAAAACATAAACCAAACGATGAAATTGGTTATTTCTTCATGTATAAAGATCAACTCGATACTCCCTAGCCCCCAACAGCCTTTTTTTCATAACACTTTAACCAGAGTGACGGGAGAGCGGCATTTCAGAAAAGGTGCTTATCTCGGCGAGAAAAAGCGATTTCGGCAATAAAATTTAAAACGCGTGTAAAACATAAACCAAACGAGGAAATTGGTTATTTCTTCATGTATAATGATCAACTCGATACTCCCTAGCCCCCAACAGCCTTTTTTTTCATAACACTTTAACCAGAGTGACGGGAGAGCGGCATTTCAGAAAACGTGCTTATCTCGGCGAGAAAAAGCGATTTCGGCAATAAAATTTAAAACGCGTGTAAAACATAAACCAAACGAGGAAATTGGTTATTTCTTCATGTATAATGATCAACTCGATACTCCCTAGCCCCCAACAGCCTTTTTTTTCATAACACTTTAACCAGAGTGACGGGAGAGCGGCATTTCAGAAAACGTGCTTATCTCGGCGAGAAAAAGCGATTTCGGCAATAAAATTTAAAACGCGTGTAAAACATAAACCAAACGATGAAATTGGTTATTTCTTCATGTATAATGATCAACTCGATACTCCCTAGCCCCCAACAGCCTTTTTTTCCATAACACTTTAACCAGAGTGACCGGAGAGCGGCATTTCAGAAAACGTGCTTATCTCGGCGAGAAAAAGCGATTTCGGCAATAAAATTTAAAACGCGTGTAAAACATAAACCAAACGATGAAATTGGTTATTTCTTCATGTATAATGATCAACTCGATACTCCCTAGCCCCCAACAGCTTTTTTTTCATAACACTTTAACCAGAGTGACGGGAGAGCGGCATTTCAGAAAACGTGCTTATCTCGGCGAGAAAAAGCGATTTCGGCAATAAAATTTAAAACGCGTGTAAAACATAAACCAAACGATGAAATTGGTTATTTCTTCATGTATAATGATCAACTCGATACTCCCTAGCCCCCAACAGCCTTTTTTTTCATAACACTTTAACCAGAGTGACGGGAGAGCGGCATTTCAGAAAACGTGCTTATCTCGGCGAGAAAAAGCGATTTCGGCAATAAAATTTAAAACGCGTGTAAAACATAAACCAAACGATGAAATTGGTTATTTCTTCATGTATAATGATCAACTCGATACTCCCTAGCCCCCAACAGCCTTTTTTTTCATAACACTTTAACCAGAGTGACGGGAGAGCGGCATTTCAGAAAACGTGCTTATCTCGGCGAGAAAAAGCGATTTCGGCAATAAAATTTAAAACGCGTGTAAAATATAAACCAAACGATGAAATTGGTTATTTCTTCATGTATAATGATCAACTCGATACTCCCTAGCCCCCAACAGCCTTTTTTTTCACAACACTTTAACCAGAGTGACGGGAGAGCGGCATTTCAGAAAACGTGCTTATCTCGGCGAGAAAAAGCGATTTCGGCAATAAAATTTAAAACGCGTGTAAAACATAAACCAAACGATGAAATTGGTTATTTCTTCATGTATAATGATCAACTCGATACTCCCTAGCCCCCAACAGCCTTTTTTTTCATAACACTTTAACCAGAGTGACGGGAGAGCGGCATTTCAGAAAACGTGCTTATCTCGGCGAGAAAAAGCGATTTCGGCAATAAAATTTAAAACGCGTGTAAAACATAAACCAAACGATGAAATTGGTTATTTCTTCATGTATAATGATCAACTCGATACTCCCTAGCCCCCAACAGCCTTTTTTTTCATAACACTTTAACCAGAGTGACGGGAGAGCGGCATTTCAGAAAACGTGCTTATCTCGGCGAGAAAAAGCGATTTCGGCAATAACATTTAAAACGCGTGTAAAACATAAACCAAACGATGAAATTGGTTATTTCTTCATGTATAATGATCAACTCGATACTCCCTAGCCCCCAACAGCCTTTTTTTTCATAACACTTTAACCAGAGTGACGGGAGAGCGGCATTTCAGAAAACGTGCTTATCTCGGCGAGAAAAAGCGATTTCGGCAATACAATTTAAAACGCGTGTAAAACATAAACCAAACGATGAAATTGGTTATTTCTTCATGTATAATGATCAACTCGATACTCCCTAGCCCCCAACAGCCTTTTTTTTCATAACACTTTAACCAGAGTGACGGGAGAGCGGCATTTCAGAAAACGTGCTTATCTCGGCGAGAAAAAGCGATTTCGGCAATAAAATTTAAAACGCGTGTAAAACATAAACCAAACGATGAAATTGGTTATTTCTTCATGTTTAATGATCAACTCGATACTCCCTAGCCCCCAACAGCCTTTTTTTTCATAACACTTTAACCAGAGTGACGGGAGAGCGGCATTTCAGAAAACGTGCTTATCTCGGCGAGAAAAAGCGATTTCGGCAATAAAATTTAAAACGCGTGTAAAACATAAACCAAACGATGAAATTGGTTATTTCTTTATGTATAATGATCAACTCGATACTCCCTAGCCCCCAACAGCCTTTTTTTTCATAACACTTTAACCAGAGTGACGGGAGAGCGGCATTTCAGAAAACGTGCTTATCTCGGCGAGAAAAAGCGATTTCGGCAATAAAATTTAAAACGCGTGTAAAACATAAACCAAACGATGAAATTGGTTATTTCTTCATGTATAATGATCAACTCGATACTCCCTAGCCCCCAACAGCCTTTTTTTTCATAACACTTTAACCAGAGTGACGGGAGAGCGGCATTTCAGAAAACGTGCTTATCTCGGCGAGAAAAAGCGATTTCGGCAATAAAATTTAAAACGCGTGTAAAACATAAACCAAACGATGAAATTGGTTATTTCTTCATGTATAATGATCAACTCGATACTCCCTAGCCCCCAACAGCCTTTTTTTTTCATAACACTTTAACCAGAGTGACGGGAGAGCGGCATTTCAGAAAACGTGCTTATCTCGGCGAGAAAAAGCGATTTCGGCAATAAAATTTAAAACGCGTGTAAAACATAAACCAAACGATGAAATTGGTTATTTCTTCATGTATAATGATCAACTCGATACTCCCTAGCCCCCAACAGCCTTTTTTTTCATAACACTTTAACCAGAGTGACGGGAGAGCGGCATTTCAGAAAACGTGCTTATCTCGGCGAGAAAAAGCGATTTCGGCAATAAAATTTAAAACGCGTGTAAAACATAAACCAAACGATGAAATTGGTTATTTCTTCATGTATAATGATCAACTCGATACTCCCTAGCCCCCAACAGCCTTTTTTTTCATAACACTTTAACCAGAGTGACGGGAGAGCGGCATTTCAGAAAACGTGCTTATCTCGGCGAGAAAAAGCGATTTCGGCAATAAAATTTAAAACGCGTGTAAAACATAAACCAAACGATGAAATTGGTTATTTCTTCATGTATAATGATCAACTCGATACTCCCTAGCCCCCAACAGCCTTTTTTTTCATAACACTTTAACCAGAGTGACGGGAGAGCGGCATTTCAGAAAACGTGCTTATCTCGGCGAGAAAAAGCGATTTCGGCAATAAAATTTAAAACGCGTGTAAAACATAAACCAAACGATGAAATTGGTTATTTCTTCATGTATAATGATCAACTCGAGTCGAGCTCCAGGGAGAGAGGCTGATTTTTCGCTTTTTGAGGCCGACCGACGAACCGGCGCGGGCGGACTCAAAAGCCCGCAGAGCCGTAGGCACTTAGAAAAGTTTCGCCTTTGGCTGTGAGCTCCAGGGGGAGAGGCTGGTTTTGCGTTATTTTAGGCTGGCTGGAGAACCGGTGCGGGTCGGACGCACAATCCCCGCAGAGCCGTGGGCACTTAGAAAATTTTTGCCAAGTTGGCTCTGAGCGCCTGGTACCTAATACGGAAGTATAGAGGCCGACTTTCGGGCAAGATCACGCCGCGTTAGGCTTCCAGGACCCCGGCTAAGCAATTTTACCGGGCCGCCCGGTTCTTTTTTTGAACCAGCCCGGTTCTTTTTACACTTCCAGCTGGAGCTCAGCAGCGGCTTTTTGCGCAAGATCACGCCGGGTTAGGCTTCCAGGACCTCGGCTAAGCAATTCTACCGGGCCGCCCGGTTCTTTTTTTGAACCAGCCCGGTTCTTTTTACACTTCCAGCTGGAGCTCACGAGCGGCTTTTTGGACAAGATCACGCCGTGTTAGGCTTCCAGAGCCCCGGCTAAGCAATTTTACCGGCCCGCCCGGTTCTTTTTTTTTAACCAGCCCGGTTCTTTTTACACTTCCAGCTGGAGCTCAGCAGCGGGTTTTTGAACAAGATCACGCCGTGTTAGGCTTCCAGAGCCCCGGCTAAGCAATTTTACAGGGTCGCCCGGTTCTTTTTTTTAACCAGCCCGGTTTTTTTTACACTTCCAGCTGGAGCTCAGCAGCGGCTTTTTGCACAGTATCACGCCGGGTTAGGCTTCCAGAGCCCCGGCTAAGCAATTTTACCAGGCCGCCCGGTTCTTTTTTTTAACCAGCCCGGTTCTTTTTACACTTCCAGCTGGAGCTCAGCAGCGGCTTTTTAGACAAGATCACGCCGTGTTAGGCTTCCAGAGCCCCGGCTAAGCAATTTTACCGGGTCGCCCGGTTCTTTTTTTTAACCAGCCCGGTTCTTTTTACACTTCCAGCTGGAGCTCAGCAGCGGCTTTTTGGACAAGATCACGACGTGTTAGGCTTCCAGAGCCCCGGCTAAGCAATTTTACCGGGTCGCCCGGTTCTTTTTTTAACCAGCCCGGTTCTTTTTACACTTCCAGCTGGAGCTCAGCATCGTGTAAAACATAAACCAAACGATGAAATTGGTTATTTCTTCATGTATAATGATCAACTCGATACTCCCTAGCCCCCAACAGCCTTTTTTTTCATAACACTTTAACCAGAGTGACGGGAGAGCGGCATTTCAGAAAACGTGCTTATCTCGGCGAGAAAAAGCGATTTCGGCAATAAAATTTAAAACGCGTGTAAAACATAAACCAAACGATGAAATTGCTTATTTCTTCATGTATAATGATCAACTCGATACTCTCTAGCCCCCAACAGCCTTTTTTTTCATAACACTTTAACCAGAGTGACGGGAGAGCGGCATTTCAGAAAACGTGCTTATCTCGGCGAGAAAAAGCGATTTCGGCAATAAAATTTAAAACGCGTGTAAAACATAAACCAAACGATGAAATTGGTTATTTCTTCATGTATAATGATCAACTCGATACTCCCTAGCCCCCAACAGCCTTTTTTTTCATAACACTTTAACCAGAGTGACGGGAGAGCGGCATTTCAGAAAACGTGCTTATCTCGGCGAGAAAAAGCGATTTCGGCAATAAAATTTAAAACGCGTGTAAAATATAAACCAAACGATGAAATTGGTTATTTCTTCATGTATAATGATCAACTCGATACTCCCTAGCCCCCAACAGCCTTTTTTTTCATAACACTTTAACCAGAGTGACGGGAGAGCGGCATTTCAGAAAACGTGCTTATCTCGGCGAGAAAAAGCGATTTCGGCAATAAAATTTAAAACGCGTGTAAAACATAAACCAAACGATGAAATTGGTTATTTCTTCATGTATAATGATCAACTCGATACTCCCTAGCCCCCAACAGCCTTTTTTTTCATAACACTTTAACCAGAGTGACGGGAGAGCGGCATTTCAGAAAACGTGCTTATCTCGGCGAGAAAAAGCGATTTCGGCAATAAAATTTAAAACGCGTGTAAAACATAAACCAAACGATGAAATTGGTTATTTCTTCATGTATAAAGATCAACTCGATACTCCCTAGCCCCCAACAGCCTTTTTTTTCATAACACTTTAACCAGAGTGACGGGAGAGCGGCATTTCAGAAAACGTGCTTATCTCGGCGAGAAAAAGCGATTTCGGCAATAAAATTTAAAACGCGTGTAAAACATAAACCAAACGATGAAATTGGTTATTTCTTCATGTATAATGATCAACTCGATACTCCCTAGCCCCCAACAGCCTTTTTTTTCATAACACTTTAACCAGAGTGACGGGAGAGCGGCATTTCAGAAAACGTGCTTATCTCGGCGAGAAAAAGCGATTTCGGCAATAAAATTTAAAACGCGTGTAAAACATAAACCAAACGATGAAATTGGTTATTTCTTCATGTATAATGATCAACTCGATACTCCCTAGCCCCCAACAGCCTTTTTTTCCATAACACTTTAACCAGAGTGACCGGAGAGCGGCATTTCAGAAAACGTGCTTATCTCGGCGAGAAAAAGCGATTTCGGCAATAAAATTTAAAACGCGTGTAAAACATAAACCAAACGATGAAATTGGTTATTTCTTCATGTATAATGATCAACTCGATACTCCCTAGCCCCCAACAGCTTTTTTTTCATAACACTTTAACCAGAGTGACGGGAGAGCGGCATTTCAGAAAACGTGCTTATCTCGGCGAGAAAAAGCGATTTCGGCAATAAAATTTAAAACGCGTGTAAAACATAAACCAAACGATGAAATTGGTTATTTCTTCATGTATAATGATCAACTCGATACTCCCTAGCCCCCAACAGCCTTTTTTTTCATAACACTTTAACCAGAGTGACGGGAGAGCGGCATTTCAGAAAACGTGCTTATCTCGGCGAGAAAAAGCGATTTCGGCAATAAAATTTAAAACGCGTGTAAAACATAAACCAAACGATGAAATTGGTTATTTCTTCATGTATAATGATCAACTCGATACTCCCTAGCCCCCAACAGCCTTTTTTTTCATAACACTTTAACCAGAGTGACGGGAGAGCGGCATTTCAGAAAACGTGCTTATCTCGGCGAGAAAAAGCGATTTCGGCAATAAAATTTAAAACGCGTGTAAAATATAAACCAAACGATGAAATTGGTTATTTCTTCATGTATAATGATCAACTCGATACTCCCTAGCCCCCAACAGCCTTTTTTTTCACAACACTTTAACCAGAGTGACGGGAGAGCGGCATTTCAGAAAACGTGCTTATCTCGGCGAGAAAAAGCGATTTCGGCAATAAAATTTAAAACGCGTGTAAAACATAAACCAAACGATGAAATTGGTTATTTCTTCATGTATAATGATCAACTCGATACTCCCTAGCCCCCAACAGCCTTTTTTTTCATAACACTTTAACCAGAGTGACGGGAGAGCGGCATTTCAGAAAACGTGCTTATCTCGGCGAGAAAAAGCGATTTCGGCAATAAAATTTAAAACGCGTGTAAAACATAAACCAAACGATGAAATTGGTTATTTCTTCATGTATAATGATCAACTCGATACTCCCTAGCCCCCAACAGCCTTTTTTTTCATAACACTTTAACCAGAGTGACGGGAGAGCGGCATTTCAGAAAACGTGCTTATCTCGGCGAGAAAAAGCGATTTCGGCAATAAAATTTAAAACGCGTGTAAAACATAAACCAAACGATGAAATTGCTTATTTCTTCATGTATAATGATCAACTCGATACTCCCTAGCCCCCAACAGCCTTTTTTTTCATAACACTTTAACCAGAGTGACGGGAGAGCGGCATTTCAGAAAACGTGCTTATCTCGGCGAGAAAAAGCGATTTCGGCAATAAAATTTAAAACGCGTGTAAAACATAAACCAAACGATGAAATTGGTTATTTCTTCATGTATAATGATCAACTCGATACTCCCTAGCCCCCAACAGCCTTTTTTTTCATAACACTTTAACCAGAGTGACGGGAGAGCGGCATTTCAGAAAACGTGCTTATCTCGGCGAGAAAAAGCGATTTCGGCAATAAAATTTAAAACGCGTGTAAAACATAAACCAAACGATGAAATTGGTTATTTCTTCATGTATAATGATCAACTCGATACTCCCTAGCCCCCAACAGCCTTTTTTTTCATAACACTTTAACCAGAGTGACGGGAGAGCGGCATTTCAGAAAACGTGCTTATCTCGGCGAGAAAAAGCGATTTCGGCAATAAAATTTAAAACGCGTGTAAAACATAAACCAAACGATGAAATTGGTTATTTCTTCATGTATAATGATCAACTCGATACTCCCTAGCCCCCAACAGCCTTTTTTTTCATAACACTTTAACCAGAGTGACGGGAGAGCGGCATTTCAGAAAACGTGCTTATCTCGGCGAGAAAAAGCGATTTCGGCAATAAAATTTAAAACGCGTGTAAAACATAAACCAAACGATGAAATTGGTTATTTCTTCATGTATAATGATCAACTCGATACTCCCTAGCCCCCAACAGCCTTTTTTTTCATAACACTTTAACCAGAGTGACGGGAGAGCGGCATTTCAGAAAACGTGCTTATCTCGGCGAGAAAAAGCGATTTCGGCAATAACATTTAAAACGCGTGTAAAACATAAACCAAACGATGAAATTGGTTATTTCTTCATGTATAATGATCAACTCGATACTCCCTAGCCCCCAACAGCCTTTTTTTCATAACACTTTAACCAGAGTGACGGGAGAGCGGCATTTCAGAAAACGTGCTTATCTCGGCGAGAAAAAGCGATTTCGGCAATAAAATTTAAAACGCGTGTAAAACATAAACCAAACGATGAAATTGGTTATTTCTTCATGTATAATGATCAACTCGATACTCCCTAGCCCCCAACAGCCTTTTTTTTCATAACACTTTAACCAGAGTGACGGGAGAGCGGCATTTCAGAAAACGTGCTTATCTCGGCGAGAAAAAGCGATTTCGGCAATAAAATTTAAAACGCGTGTAAAACATAAACCAAACGATGAAATTGGTTATTTCTTCATGTATAATGATCAACTCGATACTCCCTAGCCCCCAACAGCCTTTTTTTTCATAACACTTTAACCAGAGTGACGGGAGAGCGGCATTTCAGAAAACGTGCTTATCTCGGCGAGAAAAAGCGATTTCGGCAATAAAATTTAAAACGCGTGTAAAACATAAACCAAACGATGAAATTGGTTATTTCTTCATGTATAATGATCAACTCGATACTCCCTAGCCCCCAACAGCCTTTTTTTTCATAACACTTTAACCAGAGTGACGGGAGAGCGGCATTTCAGAAAACGTGCTTATCTCGGCGAGAAAAAGCGATTTCGGCAATAAAATTTAAAACGCGTGTAAAACATAAACCAAACGATGAAATTGGTTATTTCTTCATGTATAATGATCAACTCGATACTCCCTAGCCCCCAACAGCCTTTTTTTTCATAACACTTTAACCAGAGTGACGGGAGAGCGGCATTTCAGAAAACGTGCTTATCTCGGCGAGAAAAAGCGATTTCGGCAATAAAATTTAAAACGCGTGTAAAACATAAACCAAACGATGAAATTGGTTATTTCTTCATGTATAATGATCAACTCGATACTCCCTAGCCCCCAACAGCCTTTTTTTTCATAACACTTTAACCAGAGTGACGGGAGAGCGGCATTTCAGAAAACGTGCTTATCTCGGCGAGAAAAAGCGATTTCGGCAATAAAATTTAAAACGCGTGTAAAACATAAACCAAACGATGAAATTGGTTATTTCTTCATGTATAATGATCAACTCGATACTCCCTAGCCCCCAACAGCCTTTTTTTTCATAACACTTTAACCAGAGTGACGGGAGAGCGGCATTTCAGAAAACGTGCTTATCTCGGCGAGAAAAAGCGATTTCGGCAATAAAATTTAAAACGCGTGTAAAACATAAACCAAACGATGACATTTGTTATTTCTTCATGTATAATGATCAACTCGATACTCCCTAGCCCCCAACAGCCTTTTTTTTCATAACACTTTAACCAGAGTGACGGGAGAGCGGCATTTCAGAAAACGTGCTTATCTCGGCGAGAAAAAGCGATTTCGGCAATAAAATTTAAAACGCGTGTAAAACATAAACCAAACGATGAAATTGGTTATTTCTTCATGTATAATGATCAACTCGATACTCCCTAGCCCCCAACAGCCTTTTTTTTCATAACACTTTAACCAGAGTGACAGGAGAGCGGCATTTCAGAAAACGTGCTTATCTCGGCGAGAAAAAGCGATTTCGGCAATAAAATTTAAAACGCGTGTAAAACATAAACCAAACGATGAAATTGGTTATTTCTTCATGTATAATGATCAACTCGATACTCCCTAGCCCCCAACAGCCTTTTTTTTCATAACACTTTAACCAGAGTGACGGGAGAGCGGCATTTCAGAAAACGTGCTTATCTCGGCGAGAAAAAGCGATTTCGGCAATAAAATTTAAAACGCGTGTAAAACATAAACCAAACGATGAAATTGGTTATTTCTTCATGTATAATGATCAACTCGATACTCCCTAGCCCCCAACAGCCTTTTTTTTCATAACACTTTAACCAGAGTGACGGGAGAGCGGCATTTCAGAAAACGTGCTTATCTCGGCGAGAAAAAGCGATTTCGGCAATACAATTTAAAACGCGTGTAAAACATAAACCAAACGAAGAAATTGGTTATTTCTTCATGTATAATGATCAACTCGATACTCCCTAGCCCCCAACAGCCTTTTTTTTCATAACACTTTAACCAGAGTGACGGGAGAGCGGCATTTCAGAAAACGTGCTTATCTCGGCGAGAAAAAGCGATTTCGGCAATAAAATTTAAAACGCGTGTAAAACATAAACCAAACGATGAAATTGGTTATTTCTTCATGTTTAATGATCAACTCGATACTCCCTAGCCCCCAACAGCCTTTTTTTTCATAACACTTTAACCAGAGTGACGGGAGAGCGGCATTTCAGAAAACGTGCTTATCTCGGCGAGAAAAAGCGATTTCGGCAATAAAATTTAAAACGCGTGTAAAACATAAACCAAACGATGAAATTGGTGTTTTCTTTATGTATAATGATCAACTCGATACTCCCTAGCCCCCAACAGCCTTTTTTTTCAAAACACTTTAACCAGAGTGACGGGAGAGCGGCATTTCAGAAAACGTGCTTATCTCGGCGAGAAAAAGCGATTTCGGCAATAAAATTTAAAACGCGTGTAAAACATAAACCAAACGATGAAATTGGTTATTTCTTCATGTATAATGATCAACTCGATACTCCCTAGCCCCCAACAGCCTTTTTTTTCATAACACTTTAACCAGAGTGACGGGAGAGCGGCATTTCAGAAAACGTGCTTATCTCGGCGAGAAAAAGCGATTTCGGCAATAAAATTTAAAACGCGTGTAAAACATAAACCAAACGATGAAATTGGTTATTTCTTCATGTATAATGATCAACTCGATACTCCCTAGCCCCCAACAGCCTTTTTTTTTCATAACACTTTAACGAGAGTGACGGGAGAGCGGCATTTCAGAAAACGTGCTTATCTCGGCGAGAAAAAGCGATTTCGGCAATAAAATTTAAAACGCGTGTAAAACATAAACCAAACGATGAAATTGGTTATTTCTTCATGTATAATGATCAACTCGATACTCCCTAGCCCCCAACAGCCTTTTTTTTCATAACACTTTAACCAGAGTGACGGGAGAGCGGCATTTCAGAAAACGTGCTTATCTCGGCGAGAAAAAGCGATTTCGGCAATAAAATTTAAAACGCGTGTAAAACATAAACCAAACGATGAAATTGGTTATTTCTTCATGTATAATGATCAACTCGATACTCCCTAGCCCCCAACAGCCTTTTTTTTCATAACACTTTAACCAGAGTGACGGGAGAGCGGCATTTCAGAAAACGTGCTTATCTCGGCGAGAAAAAGCGATTTCGGCAATAAAATTTAAAACGCGTGTAAAACATAAACCAAACGATGAAATTGGTTATTTCTTCATGTATAATGATCAACTCGAGTCGAGCTCCAGGGAGAGAGGCTGATTTTTCGCTTTTTGAGGCCGACCGACGAACCGGCGCGGGCGGACTCAAAAGCCCGCAGAGCCGTAGGCACTTAGAAAAGTTTCGCCTTTGGCTGTGAGCTCCAGGGGGAGAGGCTGGTTTTGCGTTATTTTAGGCTGGCTGGAGAACCGGTGCGGGTCGGACGCACAATCCCCGCAGAGCCGTGGGCACTTAGAAAATTTTTGCCAAGTTGGCTCTGAGCGCCTGGTACCTAATACGGAAGTATAGAGGCCGACTTTCGGGCAAGATCACGCCGCGTTAGGCTTCCAGGACCCCGGCTAAGCAATTTTACCGGGCCGCCCGGTTCTTTTTTTGAACCAGCCCGGTTCTTTTTACACTTCCAGCTGGAGCTCAGCAGCGGCTTTTTGCGCAAGATCACGCCGGGTTAGGCTTCCAGGACCTCGGCTAAGCAATTCTACCGGGCCGCCCGGTTCTTTTTTTGAACCAGCCCGGTTCTTTTTACACTTCCAGCTGGAGCTCACGAGCGGCTTTTTGGACAAGATCACGCCGTGTTAGGCTTCCAGAGCCCCGGCTAAGCAATTTTACCGGCCCGCCCGGTTCTTTTTTTTTAACCAGCCCGGTTCTTTTTACACTTCCAGCTGGAGCTCAGCAGCGGGTTTTTGGACAAGATCACGCCGTGTTAGGCTTCCAGAGCCCCGGCTAAGCAATTTTACAGGGTCGCCCGGTTCTTTTTTTTAACCAGCCCGGTTTTTTTTACACTTCCAGCTGGAGCTCAGCAGCGGCTTTTTGCACAGTATCACGCCGGGTTAGGCTTCCAGAGCCCCGGCTAAGCAATTTTACCAGGCCGCCCGGTTCTTTTTTTTAACCAGCCCGGTTCTTTTTACACTTCCAGCTGGAGCTCAGCAGCGGCTTTTTAGACAAGATCACGCCGTGTTAGGCTTCCAGAGCCCCGGCTAAGCAATTTTACCGGGTCGCCCGGTTCTTTTTTTTAACCAGCCCGGTTCTTTTTACACTTCCAGCTGGAGCTCAGCAGCGGCTTTTTGGACAAGATCACGACGTGTTAGGCTTCCAGAGCCCCGGCTAAGCAATTTTACCGGGTCGCCCGGTTCTTTTTTTAACCAGCCCGGTTCTTTTTACACTTCCAGCTGGAGCTCAGCATCGTGTAAAACATAAACCAAACGATGAAATTGGTTATTTCTTCATGTATAATGATCAACTCGATACTCCCTAGCCCCCAACAGCCTTTTTTTTCATAACACTTTAACCAGAGTGACGGGAGAGCGGCATTTCAGAAAACGTGCTTATCTCGGCGAGAAAAAGCGATTTCGGCAATAAAATTTAAAACGCGTGTAAAACATAAACCAAACGATGAAATTGGTTATTTCTTCATGTATAATGATCAACTCGATACTCCCTAGCCCCCAACAGCCTTTTTTTCATAACACTTTAACCAGAGTGACGGGAGAGCGGCATTTCAGAAAACGTGCTTATCTCGGCGAGAAAAAGCGATTTCTGCAATAAAATTTAAAACGCGTGTAAAACATAAACCAAACGATGAAATTGGTTATTTCTTCATGTATAATGATCAACTCGATACTCCCTAGCCCCCAACAACCTTTTTTTTCATAACACTTTAACCAGAGTGACGGGAGAGCGGCATTTCAGAAAACGTGCTTATCTCGGCGAGAAAAAGCGATTTCGGCAATAAAATTTAAAACGCGTGTAAAACATAAACCAAACGATGAAATTGGTTATTTCTTCATGTATAATGATCAACTCGATACTCCCTAGCCCCCAACAGCCTTTTTTTTCATAACACTTTAACCAGAGTGACGGGAGAGCGGCATTTCAGAAAACGTGCTTATCTCGGCGAGAAAAAGCGATTTCGGCAATAAAATTTAAAACGCGTGTAAAACATAAACCAAACGATGAAATTGGTTATTTCTTCATGTATAATGATCAACTCGATACTCCCTAGCCCCCAACAGCCTTTTTTTTCATAACACTTTAACCAGAGTGACGGGAGAGCGGCATTTCAGAAAACGTGCTTATCTCGGCGAGAAAAAGCGATTTCGGCAATAAAATTTAAAACGCGTGTAAAACATAAACCAAACGATGAAATTGGTTATTTCTTCATGTATAAAGATCAACTCGATACTCCCTAGCCCCCAACAGCCTTTTTTTTCATAACACTTTAACCAGAGTGACGGGAGAGCGGCATTTCAGAAAACGTGCTTATCTCGGCGAGAAAAAGCGATTTCGGCAATAAAATTTAAAACGCGTGTAAAACATAAACCAAACGATGAAATTGGTTATTTCTTCATGTATAATGATCAACTCGATACTCCCTAGCCCCCAACAGCCTTTTTTTTCATAACACTTTAACCAGAGTGACGGGAGAGCGGCATTTCAGAAAACGTGCTTATCTCGGCGAGAAAAAGCGATTTCGGCAATAAAATTTAAAACGCGTGTAAAACATAAACCAAACGATGAAATTGGTTATTTCTTCATGTATAATGATCAACTCGATACTCCCTAGCCCCCAACAGCCTTTTTTTCCATAACACTTTAACCAGAGTGACCGGAGAGCGGCATTTCAGAAAACGTGCTTATCTCGGCGAGAAAAAGCGATTTCGGCAATAAAATTTAAAACGCGTGTAAAACATAAACCAAACGATGAAATTGCTTATTTCTTCATGTATAATGATCAACTCGATACTCCCTAGCCCCCAACAGCCTTTTTTTTCATAACACTTTAACCAGAGTGACGGGAGAGCGGCATTTCAGAAAACGTGCTTATCTCGGCGAGAAAAAGCGATTTCGGCAATAAAATTTAAAACGCGTGTAAAACATAAACCAAACGATGAAATTGCTTATTTCTTCATGTATAATGATCAACTCGATACTCTCTAGCCCCCAACAGCCTTTTTTTTCATAACACTTTAACCAGAGTGACGGGAGAGCGGCATTTCAGAAAACGTGCTTATCTCGGCGAGAAAAAGCGATTTCGGCAATAAAATTTAAAACGCGTGTAAAACATAAACCAAACGATGAAATTGGTTATTTCTTCATGTATAATGATCAACTCGATACTCCCTAGCCCCCAACAGCCTTTTTTTTCATAACACTTTAACCAGAGTGACGGGAGAGCGGCATTTCAGAAAACGTGCTTATCTCGGCGAGAAAAAGCGATTTCGGCAATAAAATTTAAAACGCGTGTAAAATATAAACCAAACGATGAAATTGGTTATTTCTTCATGTATAATGATCAACTCGATACTCCCTAGCCCCCAACAGCCTTTTTTTTCATAACACTTTAACCAGAGTGACGGGAG
Organism: Syngnathus leptorhynchus; assembly: GCF_054491065.1. Taxonomy (NCBI): domain Eukaryota; kingdom Metazoa; phylum Chordata; class Actinopteri; order Syngnathiformes; family Syngnathidae; genus Syngnathus; species Syngnathus leptorhynchus. Next base: position 16,251 of record NW_028232305.1, on the reverse strand, counting down.
AGCGGCATTTCAGAAAACGTGCTTATCTCGGCGAGAAAAAGCGATTTCGGCAATAAAATTTAAAACGCGTGTAAAACATAAACCAAACGATGAAATTGGTTATTTCTTCATGTATAATGATCAACTCGATACTCCCTAGCCCCCAACAGCCTTTTTTTTCATAACACTTTAACCAGAGTGACGGGAGAGCGGCATTTCAGAAAACGTGCTTATCTCGGCGAGAAAAAGCGATTTCGGCAATAAAATTTAAAACGCGTGTAAAACATAAACCAAACGATGAAATTGGTTATTTCTTCATGTATAAAGATCAACTCGATACTCCCTAGCCCCCAACAGCCTTTTTTTTCATAACACTTTAACCAGAGTGACGGGAGAGCGGCATTTCAGAAAACGTGCTTATCTCGGCGAGAAAAAGCGATTTCGGCAATAAAATTTAAAACGCGTGTAAAACATAAACCAAACGATGAAATTGGTTATTTCTTCATGTATAATGATCAACTCGATACTCCCTAGCCCCCAACAGCCTTTTTTTTCATAACACTTTAACCAGATTGACGGGAGAGCGGCATTTCAGAAAACGTGCTTATCTCGGCGAGAAAAAGCGATTTCGGCAATAAAATTTAAAACGCGTGTAAAACATAAACCAAACGATGAAATTGGTTATTTCTTCATGTATAATGATCAACTCGATACTCCCTAGCCCCCAACAGCCTTTTTTTTCATAACACTTTAACCAGAGTGACGGGAGAGCGGCATTTCAGAAAACGTGCTTATCTCGGCGAGAAAAAGCGATTTCGGCAATAAAATTTAAAACGCGTGTAAAACATAAACCAAACGATGAAATTGGTTATTTCTTCATGTATAATGATCAACTCGATACTCCCTAGCCCCCAACAGCCTTTTTTTTCATAACACTTTAACCAGAGTGACGGGAGAGCGGCATTTCAGAAAACGTGCTTATCTCGGCGAGAAAAAGCGATTTCGGCAATAAAATTTAAAACGCGTGTAAAACATAAACCAAACGATGAAATTGCTTATTTCTTCATGTATAATGATCAACTCGATACTCCCTAGCCCCCAACAGCCTTTTTTTTCATAACACTTTAACCAGAGTGACGGGAGAGCGGCATTTCAGAAAACGTGCTTATCTCGGCGAGAAAAAGCGATTTCGGCAATAAAATTTAAAACGCGTGTAAAACATAAACCAAACGATGAAATTGGTTATTTCTTCATGTATAATGATCAACTCGATACTCCCTAGCCCCCAACAGCCTTTTTTTTCATAACACTTTAACCAGAGTGACGGGAGAGCGGCATTTCAGAAAACGTGCTTATCTCGGCGAGAAAAAGCGATTTCGGCAATAAAATTTAAAACGCGTGTAAAACATAAACCAAACGATGAAATTGGTTATTTCTTCATGTATAATGATCAACTCGATACTCCCTAGCCCCCAACAGCCTTTTTTTTCATAACACTTTAACCAGAGTGACGGGAGAGCGGCATTTCAGAAAACGTGCTTATCTCGGCGAGAAAAAGCGATTTCGGCAATAAAATTTAAAACGCGTGTAAAACATAAACCAAACGATGAAATTGGTTATTTCTTCATGTATAATGATCAACTCGATACTCCCTAGCCCCCAACAGCCTTTTTTTTCATAACACTTTAACCAGAGTGACGGGAGAGCGGCATTTCAGAAAACGTGCTTATCTCGGCGAGAAAAAGCGATTTCGGCAATAACATTTAAAACGCGTGTAAAACATAAACCAAACGATGAAATTGGTTATTTCTTCATGTATAATGATCAACTCGATACTCCCTAGCCCCCAACAGCCTTTTTTTTCATAACACTTTAACCAGAGTGACGGGAGAGCGGCATTTCAGAAAACGTGCTTATCTCGGCGAGAAAAAGCGATTTCGGCAATAACATTTAAAACGCGTGTAAAACATAAACCAAACGATTAAATTGGTTATTTCTTCATGTATAATGATCAACTCGATACTCCCTAGCCCCCAACAGCCTTTTTTTTCATAACACTTTAACCAGAGTGACGGGAGAGCGGCATTTCAGAAAACGTGCTTATCTCGGCGAGAAAAAGCGATTTCGGCAATAAAATTTAAAACGCGTGTAAAACATAAACCAAACGATGAAATTGGTTATTTCTTCATGTATAATGATCAACTCGATACTCCCTAGCCCCCAACAGCCTTTTTTTTCATAACACTTTAACCAGAGTGACGGGAGAGCGGCATTTCAGAAAACGTGCTTATCTCGGCGAGAAAAAGCGATTTCGGCAATACAATTTAAAACGCGTGTAAAACATAAACCAAACGATGAAATTGGTTATTTCTTCATGTATAATGATCAACTCGATACTCCCTAGCCCCCAACAGCCTTTTTTTTCATAACACTTTAACCAGAGTGACGGGAGAGCGGCATTTCAGAAAACGTGCTTATCTCGGCGAGAAAAAGCGATTTCGGCAATAAAAATTAAAACGCGTGTAAAACATAAACCAAACGATGAAATTGGTTATTTCTTCATGTATAATGATCAACTCGATACTCCCTAGCCCCCAACAGCCTTTTTTTTCATAACACTTTAACCAGAGTGACGGGAGAGCGGCATTTCAGAAAACGTGCTTATCTCGGCGAGAAAAAGCGATTTCGGCAATAAAATTTAAAACGCGTGTAAAACATAAACCAAACGATGAAATTGGTTATTTCTTCATGTATAATGATCAACTCGATACTCCCTAGCCCCCAACAGCCTTTTTTTTCATAACACTTTAACCAGAGTGACGGGAGAGCGGCATTTCAGAAAACGTGCTTATCTCGGCGAGAAAAAGCGATTTCGGCAATACAATTTAAAACGCGTGTAAAACATAAACCAAACGATGAAATTGGTTATTTCTTCATGTATAATGATCAACTCGATACTCCCTAGCCCCCAACAGCCTTTTTTTTCATAACACTTTAACCAGAGTGACGGGAGAGCGGCATTTCAGAAAACGTGCTTATCTCGGCGAGAAAAAGCGATTTCGGCAATAAAATTTAAAACGCGTGTAAAACATAAACCAAACGATGAAATTGGTTATTTCTTCATGTTTAATGATCAACTCGATACTCCCTAGCCCCCAACAGCCTTTTTTTTCATAACACTTTAACCAGAGTGACGGGAGAGCGGCATTTCAGAAAACGTGCTTATCTCGGCGAGAAAAAGCGATTTCGGCAATAAAATTTAAAACGCGTGTAAAACATAAACCAAACGATGAAATTGGTTATTTCTTCATGTATAATGATCAACTCGATACTCCCTAGCCCCCAACAGCCTTTTTTTTCATAACACTTTATCCAGAGTGACGGGAGAGCGGCATTTCAGAAAACGTGCTTATCTCGGCGAGAAAAAGCGATTTCGGCAATAAAATTTAAAACGCGTGTAAAACATCAACCAAACGATGAAATTGGTTATTTCTTCATGTATAATGATCAACTCGATACTCCCTAGCCCCCAACAGCCTTTTTTTTCATAACACTTTAACCAGAGTGACGGGAGAGCGGCATTTCAGAAAACGTGCTTATCTCGGCGAGAAAAAGCGATTTCGGCAATAAAATTTAAAACGCGTGTAAAACATAAACCAAACGATGAAATTGGTTATTTCTTCATGTATAATGATCAACTCGATACTCCCTAGCCCCCAACAGCCTTTTTTTTTCATAACACTTTAACCAGAGTGACGGGAGAGCGGCATTTCAGAAAACGTGCTTATCTCGGCGAGAAAAAGCGACTTCGGCAATAAAATTTAAAACGCGTGTAAAACATAAACCAAACGATGAAATTGGTTATTTCTTCATGTATAATGATCAACTCGATACTCCCTAGCCCCCAACAGCCTTTTTTTTCATAACACTTTAACCAGAGTGACGGGAGAGCGGCATTTCAGAAAACGTGCTTATCTCGGCGAGAAAAAGCGATTTCGGCAATAAAATTTAAAACGCGTGTAAAACATAAACCAAACGATGAAATTGCTTATTTCTTCATGTATAATGATCAACTCGATACTCCCTAGCCCCCAACAGCCTTTTTTTTTCATAACACTTTAACCAGAGTGACGGGAGAGCGGCATTTCAGAAAACGTGCTTATCTCGGCGAGAAAAAGCGATTTCGGCAATAAAATTTAAAACGCGTGTAAAACATAAACCGAACGATGAAATTGGTTATTTCTTCATGTATAATGATCAACTCGATACTCCCTAGCCCCCAACAGCCTTTTTTTTCATAACACTTTAACCAGAGTGACGGGAGAGCGGCATTTCAGAAAACGTGCTTATCTCGGCGAGAAAAAGCGATTTCGGCAATAAAATTTAAAACGCGTGTAAAACATAAACCAAACGATGAAATTGGTTATTTCTTCATGTATAATGATCAACTCGATACTCCCTAGCCCCCAACAGCCTTTTTTTTCATAACACTTTAACCAGAGTGACGGGAGAGCGGCATTTCAGAAAACGTGCTTATCTCGGCGAGAAAAAGCGATTTCGGCAATAAAATTTAAAACGCGTGTAAAACATAAACCAAACGATGAAATTGGTTATTTCTTCATGTATAATGATCAACTCGATACTCCCTAGCCCCCAACAGCCTTTTTTTTCATAACACTTTAACCAGAGTGACGGGAGAGCGGCATTTCAGAAAACGTGCTTATCTCGGCGAGAAAAAGCGATTTCGGCAATAACATTTAAAACGCGTGTAAAACATAAACCAAACGATGAAATTGGTTATTTCTTCATGTATAATGATCAACTCGATACTCCCTAGCCCCCAACAGCCTTTTTTTTCATAACACTTTAACCAGAGTGACGGGAGAGCGGCATTTCAGAAAACGTGCTTATCTCGGCGAGAAAAAGCGATTTCGGCAATAACATTTAAAACGCGTGTAAAACATAAACCAAACGATGAAATTGGTTATTTCTTCATGTATAATGATCAACTCGATACTCCCTAGCCCCCAACAGCCTTTTTTTTCATAACACTTTAACCAGAGTGACGGGAGAGCGGCATTTCAGAAAACGTGCTTATCTCGGCGAGAAAAAGCGATTTCGGCAATAAAATTTAAAACGCGTGTAAAACATAAACCAAACGATGAAATTGCTTATTTCTTCATGTATAATGATCAACTCGATACTCTCTAGCCCCCAACAGCCTTTTTTTTCATAACACTTTAACCAGAGTGACGGGAGAGCGGCATTTCAGAAAACGTGCTTATCTCGGCGAGAAAAAGCGATTTCGGCAATAAAATTTAAAACGCGTGTAAAACATAAACCAAACGATGAAATTGGTTATTTCTTCATGTATAATGATCAACTCGATACTCCCTAGCCCCCAACAGCCTTTTTTTTCATAACACTTTAACCAGAGTGACGGGAGAGCGGCATTTCAGAAAACGTGCTTATCTCGGCGAGAAAAAGCGATTTCGGCAATAAAATTTAAAACGCGTGTAAAACATAAACCAAACGATGAAATTGGTTATTTCTTCATGTATAATGATCAACTCGATACTCCCTAGCCCCCAACAGCCTTTTTTTTCATAACACTTTAACCAGAGTGACGGGAGAGCGGCATTTCAGAAAACGTGCTTATCTCGGCGAGAAAAAGCGATTTCTGCAATAAAATTTAAAACGCGTGTAAAACATAAACCAAACGATGAAATTGGTTATTTCTTCATGTATAATGATCAACTCGATACTCCCTAGCCCCCAACAGCCTTTTTTTTCATAACACTTTAACCAGAGTGACGGGAGAGCGGCATTTCAGAAAACGTGCTTATCTCGGCGAGAAAAAGCGATTTCGGCAATAAAATTTAAAACGCGTGTAAAACATAAACCAAACGATGAAATTGGTTATTTCTTCATGTATAATGATCAACTCGATACTCCCTAGCCCCCAACAGCCTTTTTTTTCATAACACTTTAACCAGAGTGACGGGAGAGCGGCATTTCAGAAAACGTGCTTATCTCGGCGAGAAAAAGCGATTTCGGCAATAAAATTTAAAACGCGTGTAAAACATAAACCAAACGATGAAATTGGTTATTTCTTCATGTATAATGATCAACTCGATACTCCCTAGCCCCCAACAGCCTTTTTTTTCATAACACTTTAACCAGAGTGACGGGAGAGCGGCATTTCAGAAAACGTGCTTATCTCGGCGAGAAAAAGCGATTTCGGCAATAAAATTTAAAACGCGTGTAAAACATAAACCAAACGATGAAATTGGTTATTTCTTCATGTATAATGATCAACTCGATACTCCCTAGCCCCCAACAGCCTTTTTTTTCATAACACTTTAACCAGAGTGACGGGAGAGCGGCATTTCAGAAAACGTGCTTATCTCGGCGAGAAAAAGCGATTTCGGCAATAAAATTTAAAACGCGTGTAAAACATAAACCAAACGATGAAATTGGTTATTTCTTCATGTATAATGATCAACTCGATACTCCCTAGCCCCCAACAGCCTTTTTTTTCATAACACTTTAACCAGAGTGACGGGAGAGCGGCATTTCAGAAAACGTGCTTATCTCGGCGAGAAAAAGCGATTTCGGCAATAAAATTTAAAACGCGTGTAAAACATAAACCAAACGATGAAATTGGTTATTTCTTCATGTATAATGATCAACTCGATACTCCCTAGCCCCCAACAGCCTTTTTTTTCATAACACTTTAACCAGAGTGACGGGAGAGCGGCATTTCAGAAAACGTGCTTATCTCGGCGAGAAAAAGCGATTTCGGCAATAAAATTTAAAACGCGTGTAAAACATAAACCAAACGATGAAATTGGTTATTTCTTCATGTATAATGATCAACTCGATACTCCCTAGCCCCCAACAGCCTTTTTTTTCATAACACTTTAACCAGAGTGACGGGAGAGCGGCATTTCAGAAAACGTGCTTATCTCGGCGAGAAAAAGCGATTTCGGCAATAAAATTTAAAACGCGTGTAAAACATAAACCAAACGATGAAATTGGTTATTTCTTCATGTATAATGATCAACTCGATACTCCCTAGCCCCCAACAGCCTTTTTTTTCATAACACTTTAACCAGAGTGACGGGAGAGCGGCATTTCAGAAAACGTGCTTATCTCGGCGAGAAAAAGCGATTTCGGCAATAAAATTTAAAACGCGTGTAAAACATAAACCAAACGATGAAATTGGTTATTTCTTCATGTATAATGATCAACTCGATACTCCCTAGCCCCCAACAGCCTTTTTTTTCATAACACTTTAACCAGAGTGACGGGAGAGCGGCATTTCAGAAAACGTGCTTATCTCGGCGAGAAAAAGCGATTTCGGCAATAAAATTTAAAACGCGTGTAAAACATAAACCAAACGATGAAATTGGTTATTTCTTCATGTATAATGATCAACTCGATACTCCCTAGCCCCCAACAGCCTTTTTTTTCATAACACTTTAACCAGAGTGACGGGAGAGCGGCATTTCAGAAAACGTGCTTATCTCGGCGAGAAAAAGCGATTTCGGCAATAAAATTTAAAACGCGTGTAAAACATAAACCAAACGATGAAATTGGTTATTTCTTCATGTATAATGATCAACTCGATACTCCCTAGCCCCCAACAGCCTTTTTTTTCATAACACTTTAACCAGAGTGACGGGAGAGCGGCATTTCAGAAAACGTGCTTATCTCGGCGAGAAAAAGCGATTTCGGCAATAAAATTTAAAACGCGTGTAAAACATAAACCAAACGATGAAATTGGTTATTTCTTCATGTATAATGATCAACTCGATACTCCCTAGCCCCCAACAGCCTTTTTTTTCATAACACTTTAACCAGAGTGACGGGAGAGCGGCATTTCAGAAAACGTGCTTATCTCGGCGAGAAAAAGCGATTTCGGCAATAAAATTTAAAACGCGTGTAAAACATAAACCAAACGATGAAATTGGTTATTTCTTCATGTATAATGATCAACTCGATACTCCCTAGCCCCCAACAGCCTTTTTTTTCATAACACTTTAACCAGAGTGACGGGAGAGCGGCATTTCAGAAAACGTGCTTATCTCGGCGAGAAAAAGCGATTTCGGCAATAAAATTTAAAACGCGTGTAAAACATAAACCAAACGATGAAATTGGTTATTTCTTCATGTATAATGATCAACTCGATACTCCCTAGCCCCCAACAGCCTTTTTTTTCATAACACTTTAACCAGAGTGACGGGAGAGCGGCATTTCAGAAAACGTGCTTATCTCGGCGAGAAAAAGCGATTTCGGCAATAAAATTTAAAACGCGTGTAAAACATAAACCAAACGATGAAATTGGTTATTTCTTCATGTATAATGATCAACTCGATACTCCCTAGCCCCCAACAGCCTTTTTTTTCATAACACTTTAACCAGAGTGACGGGAGAGCGGCATTTCAGAAAACGTGCTTATCTCGGCGAGAAAAAGCGATTTCGGCAATAAAATTTAAAACGCGTGTAAAACATAAACCAAACGATGAAATTGGTTATTTCTTCATGTATAATGATCAACTCGATACTCCCTAGCCCCCAACAGCCTTTTTTTTCATAACACTTTAACCAGAGTGACGGGAGAGCGGCATTTCAGAAAACGTGCTTATCTCGGCGAGAAAAAGCGATTTCGGCAATAAAATTTAAAACGCGTGTAAAACATAAACCAAACGATGAAATTGGTTATTTCTTCATGTATAATGATCAACTCGATACTCCCTAGCCCCCAACAGCCTTTTTTTTCATAACACTTTAACCAGAGTGACGGGAGAGCGGCATTTCAGAAAACGTGCTTATCTCGGCGAGAAAAAGCGATTTCGGCAATAAAATTTAAAACGCGTGTAAAACATAAACCAAACGATGAAATTGGTTATTTCTTCATGTATAATGATCAACTCGATACTCCCTAGCCCCCAACAGCCTTTTTTTTCATAACACTTTAACCAGAGTGACGGGAGAGCGGCATTTCAGAAAACGTGCTTATCTCGGCGAGAAAAAGCGATTTCGGCAATAAAATTTAAAACGCGTGTAAAACATAAACCAAACGATGAAATTGGTTATTTCTTCATGTATAATGATCAACTCGATACTCCCTAGCCCCCAACAGCCTTTTTTTTCATAACACTTTAACCAGAGTGACGGGAGAGCGGCATTTCAGAAAACGTGCTTATCTCGGCGAGAAAAAGCGATTTCGGCAATAAAATTTAAAACGCGTGTAAAACATAAACCAAACGATGAAATTGGTTATTTCTTCATGTATAATGATCAACTCGATACTCCCTAGCCCCCAACAGCCTTTTTTTTCATAACACTTTAACCAGAGTGACGGGAGAGCGGCATTTCAGAAAACGTGCTTATCTCGGCGAGAAAAAGCGATTTCGGCAATAAAATTTAAAACGCGTGTAAAACATAAACCAAACGATGAAATTGGTTATTTCTTCATGTATAATGATCAACTCGATACTCCCTAGCCCCCAACAGCCTTTTTTTTCATAACACTTTAACCAGAGTGACGGGAGAGCGGCATTTCAGAAAACGTGCTTATCTCGGCGAGAAAAGCGATTTCGGCAATAAAATTTAAAACGCGTGTAAAACATAAACCAAACGATGAAATTGGTTATTTCTTCATGTATAATGATCAACTCGATACTCCCTAGCCCCAACAGCCTTTTTTTTCATAACACTTTAACCAGAGTGACGGAGAGAGCGGCATTTCAGAAAACGTGCTTATCTCGGCGAGAAAAAGCGATTTCGGCAATAAAATTTAAAACGCGTGTAAAACATAAACCAAACGATGAAATTGGTTATTTCTTCATGTATATGATCAACTCGATACTCCCCTAGCCCCCAACAGCCTTTTTTTTTCATAACACTTTAACCAGAGTGACGGGAGAGCGGCATTTCAGAAAACGTGCTTATCTCGGCGAGAAAAAGCGATTTCGGCAATAAAATTTAAAACGCGTGTAAAACATAAACCAAACGATGAAATTGGTTATTTCTTCATGTATAATGATCAACTCGATACTCCCTAGCCCCCAACAGCCTTTTTTTTCATAACACTTTAACCAGAGTGACGGGAGAGCGGCATTTCAGAAAACGTGCTTATCTCGGCGAGAAAAAGCGATTTCGGCAATAAAATTTAAAACGCGTGTAAAACATAAACCAAACGATGAAATTGGTTATTTCTTCATGTATAATGATCAACTCGATACTCCCTAGCCCCCAACAGCCTTTTTTTTTCATAACACTTTAACCAGAGTGACGGGAGAGCGGCATTTCAGAAAACGTGCTTATCTCGGCGAGAAAAAGCGATTTCGGCAATAAAATTTAAAACGCGTGTAAAACATAAACCAAACGATGAAATTGGTTATTTCTTCATGTATAATGATCAACTCGATACTCCCTAGCCCCCAACAGCCTTTTTTTTCATAACACTTTAACCAGAGTGACGGGAGAGCGGCATTTCAGAAAACGTGCTTATCTCGGCGAGAAAAAGCGATTTCGGCAATAAAATTTAAAACGCGTGTAAAACATAAACCAAACGATGAAATTGGTTATTTCTTCATGTATAATGATCAACTCGATACTCCCTAGCCCCCAACAGCCTTTTTTTTTCATAACACTTTAACCAGAGTGACGGGAGAGCGGCATTTCAGAAAACGTGCTTATCTCGGCGAGAAAAAGCGATTTCGGCAATAAAATTTAAAACGCGTGTAAAACATAAACCAAACGATGAAATTGGTTATTTCTTCATGTATAATGATCAACTCGATACTCCCTAGCCCCCAACAGCCTTTTTTTTCATAACACTTTAACCAGAGTGACGGGAGAGCGGCATTTCAGAAAACGTGCTTATCTCGGCGAGAAAAAGCGATTTCGGCAATAAAATTTAAAACGCGTGTAAAACATAAACCAAACGATGAAATTGGTTATTTCTTCATGTATAATGATCAACTCGATACTCCCTAGCCCCCAACAGCCTTTTTTTTCATAACACTTTAACCAGAGTGACGGGAGAGCGGCATTTCAGAAAACGTGCTTATCTCGGCGAGAAAAAGCGATTTCGGCAATAAAATTTAAAACGCGTGTAAAACATAAACCAAACGATGAAATTGGTTATTTCTTCATGTATAATGATCAACTCGATACTCCCTAGCCCCCAACAGCCTTTTTTTTCATAACACTTTAACCAGAGTGACGGGAGAGCGGCATTTCAGAAAACGTGCTTATCTCGGCGAGAAAAAGCGATTTCGGCAATAAAATTTAAAACGCGTGTAAAACATAAACCAAACGATGAAATTGGTTATTTCTTCATGTATAATGATCAACTCGATACTCCCTAGCCCCCAACAGCCTTTTTTTTCATAACACTTTAACCAGAGTGACGGGAGAGCGGCATTTCAGAAAACGTGCTTATCTCGGCGAGAAAAAGCGATTTCGGCAATAAAATTTAAAACGCGTGTAAAACATAAACCAAACGATGAAATTGGTTATTTCTTCATGTATAATGATCAACTCGATACTCCCTAGCCCCCAACAGCCTTTTTTTTCATAACACTTTAACCAGAGTGACGGGAGAGCGGCATTTCAGAAAACGTGCTTATCTCGGCGAGAAAAAGCGATTTCGGCAATCAAATTTAAAACGCGTGTAAAACATAAACCAAACGATGAAATTGGTTATTTCTTCATGTATAATGATCAACTCGATACTCCCTAGCCCCCAACAGCCTTTTTTTTCATAACACTTTAACCAGAGTGACGGGAGAGCGGCATTTCAGAAAACGTGCTTATCTCGGCGAGAAAAAGCGATTTCGGCAATAAAATTTAAAACGCGTGTAAAACATAAACCAAACGATGAAATTGGTTATTTCTTCATGTATAATGATCAACTCGATACTCCCTAGCCCCCAACAGCCTTTTTTTTCATAACACTTTAACCAGAGTGACGGGAGAGCGGCATTTCAGAAAACGTGCTTATCTCGGCGAGAAAAAGCGATTTCGGCAATAAAATTTAAAATGCGCGTAAAACATAAACCAAACGATGAAATTGGTTATTTCTTCATGTATAATGATCAACTCGATACTCCCTAGCCCCCAACAGCCTTTTTTTTCATAACACTTTAACCAGAGTGACGGGAGAGCGGCATTTCAGAAAACGTGCTTATCTCGGCGAGAAAAAGCGATTTCGGCAATAAAATTTAAAACGCGTGTAAAACATAAACCAAACGATGAAATTGGTTATTTCTTCATGTATAATGATCAACTCGATACTCCCTAGCCCCCAACAGCCTTTTTTTTCATAACACTTTAACCAGAGTGACGGGAGAGCGGCATTTCAGAAAACGTGCTTATCTCGGCGAGAAAAAGCGATTTCGGCAATAAAATTTAAAACGCGTGTAAAACATAAACCAAACGATGAAATTGGTTATTTCTTCATGTATAATGATCAACTCGATACTCCCTAGCCCCCAACAGCCTTTTTTTTCATAACACTTTAACCAGAGTGACGGGAGAGCGGCATTTCAGAAAACGTGCTTATCTCGGCGAGAAAAAGCGATTTCGGCAATAAAATTTAAAACGCGTGTAAAACATAAACCAAACGATGAAATTGGTTATTTCTTCATGTATAATGATCAACTCGATACTCCCTAGCCCCCAACAGCCTTTTTTTTCATAACACTTTAACCAGAGTGACGGGAGAGCGGCATTTCAGAAAACGTGCTTATCTCGGCGAGAAAAAGCGATTTCGGCAATAAAATTTAAAACGCGTGTAAAACATAAACCAAACGATGAAATTGGTTATTTCTTCATGTATAATGATCAACTCGATACTCCCTAGCCCCCAACAGCCTTTTTTTTCATAACACTTTAACCAGAGTGACGGGAGAGCGGCATTTCAGAAAACGTGCTTATCTCGGCGAGAAAAAGCGATTTCGGCAATAAAATTTAAAACGCGTGTAAAACATAAACCAAACGATGAAATTGGTTATTTCTTCATGTATAATGATCAACTCGATACTCCCTAGCCCCCAACAGCCTTTTTTTTCATAACACTTTAACCAGAGTGACGGGAGAGCGGCATTTCAGAAAACGTGCTTATCTCGGCGAGAAAAAGCGATTTCGGCAATAAAATTTAAAACGCGTGTAAAACATAAACCAAACGATGAAATTGGTTATTTCTTCATGTATAATGATCAACTCGATACTCCCTAGCCCCCAACAGCCTTTTTTTTCATAACACTTTAACCAGAGTGACGGGAGAGCGGCATTTCAGAAAACGTGCTTATCTCGGCGAGAAAAAGCGATTTCGGCAATAAAATTTAAAACGCGTGTAAAACATAAACCAAACGATGAAATTGGTTATTTCTTCATGTATAATGATCAACTCGATACTCCCTAGCCCCCAACAGCCTTTTTTTTCATAACACTTTAACCAGAGTGACGGGAGAGCGGCATTTCAGAAAACGTGCTTATCTCGGCGAGAAAAAGCGATTTCGGCAATAAAATTTAAAACGCGTGTAAAACATAAACCAAACGATGAAATTGGTTATTTCTTCATGTATAATGATCAACTCGATACTCCCTAGCCCCCAACAGCCTTTTTTTTCATAACACTTTAACCAGAGTGACGGGAGAGCGGCATTTCAGAAAACGTGCTTATCTCGGCGAGAAAAAGCGATTTCGGCAATAAAATTTAAAACGCGTGTAAAACATAAACCAAACGATGAAATTGGTTATTTCTTCATGTATAATGATCAACTCGATACTCCCTAGCCCCCAACAGCCTTTTTTTTCATAACACTTTAACCAGAGTGACGGGAGAGCGGCATTTCAGAAAACGTGCTTATCTCGGCGAGAAAAAGCGATTTCGGCAATAAAATTTAAAACGCGTGTAAAACATAAACCAAACGATGAAATTGGTTATTTCTTCATGTATAATGATCAACTCGATACTCCCTAGCCCCCAACAGCCTTTTTTTTCATAACACTTTAACCAGAGTGACGGGAGAGCGGCATTTCAGAAAACGTGCTTATCTCGGCGAGAAAAAGCGATTTCGGCAATAAAATTTAAAACGCGTGTAAAACATAAACCAAACGATGAAATTGGTTATTTCTTCATGTATAATGATCAACTCGATACTCCCTAGCCCCCAACAGCCTTTTTTTTCATAACACTTTAACCAGAGTGACGGGAGAGCGGCATTTCAGAAAACGTGCTTATCTCGGCGAGAAAAAGCGATTTCGGCAATAAAATTTAAAACGCGTGTAAAACATAAACCAAACGATGAAATTGGTTATTTCTTCATGTATAATGATCAACTCGATACTCCCTAGCCCCCAACAGCCTTTTTTTTCATAACACTTTAACCAGAGTGACGGGAGAGCGGCATTTCAGAAAACGTGCTTATCTCGGCGAGAAAAAGCGATTTCGGCAATAAAATTTAAAACGCGTGTAAAACATAAACCAAACGATGAAATTGGTTATTTCTTCATGTATAATGATCAACTCGATACTCCCTAGCCCCCAACAGCCTTTTTTTTCATAACACTTTAACCAGAGTGACGGGAGAGCGGCATTTCAGAAAACGTGCTTATCTCGGCGAGAAAAAGCGATTTCGGCAATAAAATTTAAAACGCGTGTAAAACATAAACCAAACGATGAAATTGGTTATTTCTTCATGTATAATGATCAACTCGATACTCCCTAGCCCCCAACAGCCTTTTTTTTCATAACACTTTAACCAGAGTGACGGGAGAGCGGCATTTCAGAAAACGTGCTTATCTCGGCGAGAAAAAGCGATTTCGGCAATAAAATTTAAAACGCGTGTAAAACATAAACCAAACGATGAAATTGGTTATTTCTTCATGTATAATGATCAACTCGATACTCCCTAGCCCCCAACAGCCTTTTTTTTCATAACACTTTAACCAGAGTGACGGGAGAGCGGCATTTCAGAAAACGTGCTTATCTCGGCGAGAAAAAGCGATTTCGGCAATAAAATTTAAAACGCGTGTAAAACATAAACCAAACGATGAAATTGGTTATTTCTTCATGTATAATGATCAACTCGATACTCCCTAGCCCCCAACAGCCTTTTTTTTCATAACACTTTAACCAGAGTGACGGGAGAGCGGCATTTCAGAAAACGTGCTTATCTCGGCGAGAAAAAGCGATTTCGGCAATAAAATTTAAAACGCGTGTAAAACATAAACCAAACGATGAAATTGGTTATTTCTTCATGTATAATGATCAACTCGATACTCCCTAGCCCCCAACAGCCTTTTTTTTCATAACACTTTAACCAGAGTGACGGGAGAGCGGCATTTCAGAAAACGTGCTTATCTCGGCGAGAAAAAGCGATTTCGGCAATAAAATTTAAAACGCGTGTAAAACATAAACCAAACGATGAAATTGGTTATTTCTTCATGTATAATGATCAACTCGATACTCCCTAGCCCCCAACAGCCTTTTTTTTCATAACACTTTAACCAGAGTGACGGGAGAGCGGCATTTCAGAAAACGTGCTTATCTCGGCGAGAAAAAGCGATTTCGGCAATAAAATTTAAAACGCGTGTAAAACATAAACCAAACGATGAAATTGGTTATTTCTTCATGTATAATGATCAACTCGATACTCCCTAGCCCCCAACAGCCTTTTTTTTCATAACACTTTAACCAGAGTGACGGGAGAGCGGCATTTCAGAAAACGTGCTTATCTCGGCGAGAAAAAGCGATTTCGGCAATAAAATTTAAAACGCGTGTAAAACATAAACCAAACGATGAAATTGGTTATTTCTTCATGTATAATGATCAACTCGATACTCCCTAGCCCCCAACAGCCTTTTTTTTCATAACACTTTAACCAGAGTGACGGGAGAGCGGCATTTCAGAAAACGTGCTTATCTCGGCGAGAAAAAGCGATTTCGGCAATAAAATTTAAAACGCGTGTAAAACATAAACCAAACGATGAAATTGGTTATTTCTTCATGTATAATGATCAACTCGATACTCCCTAGCCCCCAACAGCCTTTTTTTTCATAACACTTTAACCAGAGTGACGGGAGAGCGGCATTTCAGAAAACGTGCTTATCTCGGCGAGAAAAAGCGATTTCGGCAATAAAATTTAAAACGCGTGTAAAACATAAACCAAACGATGAAATTGGTTATTTCTTCATGTATAATGATCAACTCGATACTCCCTAGCCCCCAACAGCCTTTTTTTTCATAAC